>NC_136126.1:8749684-8828795 GCF_965212315.1 Lampetra planeri | reverse complement strand
TGAAAATGACTATTATTTCTCACGAACCTTTGCTTTTGTGATCAGGGCAGTGATATGTAGAAATTTACCTATTTTCAATAAGAACACGGGCGAATTTGTGTATTTTTGTTTACATAATGTCAGAAAAAGACAACATATGAATCCAACTTAACATGTATTTATACTAAAGTAATACAAAAATGACTACTAAATATTTAGAAGTGAGTAGTTTTTCGAGATTTACGATTATACTCTAAATCACTTTCACGAATCGGCCCCCAAATGTAGTCTCCCATCATGTTCTCGTTATACTGTCCTCGGTAGCGGCGTTCAAAGTCCAGTATATCCTGGTGGAAGCCCTTGCCTTGCTTCTCCGAGTACGCTCCCATGTTCTCCTTGAATTTATCAAGATGAGCATCAAGGATATGGACTTTGAGGGACATCCTACAGCCCATTGTGCCGTAGTTCTTCACCAGTCTCAACCAGCTCCACATAGTATTCGACCTTGTGATTGCCCAGGAAGCCACGAACCAGTGCGACAAAGCTGTCTCAAGCCGCTTTTCTCCTAACTAGTGAGCTTCTTTGGGAATTCATTGCACTTGTTTCGTTGCTTATATAGAGGCGTACATCTACGCCTCTATACAGTATAAGGAACGAAACAGGCGGACTTCTCCACAAACCTGGCTGTCGCCTGATGAAGCTAGTTGTAATTACTGGCGAAACGTCGTTCTCAGATTGTAAATGTTGTGGCTTGGCTATCCAACACACCGGTGTTGCTGTACTAGTGACGAATTGGCCACGTTCTGTTTACGTGACAAACCTTACTAGTTGGCTGTGTCGGGTGGTGGCGGGTTTCAACGACACATTTATATATTTACGCGATCAAAGCCAAAAACCTCTACTATGAAAGACAAAGATCCCCCTCATAGCCTTCACAAGACTGTTGGGACAAGTGCTGTTAGCGAGCACCTATGAAGGCCGGTGAGGCACACGAGGGGGTGGGTGGCCAGCACCACGCCCGGCCGCCTTTGTCTCCGCAGCGGCGATGTCTTCACGCAACACTCATTTGAGGCCCAGTCGACCTAAGGGAGGTCCATGACCGGTTCAGATAGTCGTCACTGATGTTGGCGGTGAGCGGGAATCGAACTCGGGCTCGCCGGGTTTGTAGTGCAGCGCGCTAGCCACCGCACACACGCGTGCACACACACACACACCACCACCCTCTCTCCCTTTCTCCAGTGCACGGCCCAACCACCACCCCCCCAATTAAAATCACAAAAGGCTCTCTCCGCGTGCGCAGAGATCAGTTACCGTGATTGGCACCGGGTGCGAATTAAATCAAATCGAAAGAAATCGAGGCCAAAATGTGAAAAAAATATAAAACAAATCACTCCTTAAGTTAAAACCATTATTGAGGAGGGGTCCCTCCTAGGACGCGGACGGTTAGCCAATCCCTGGGGTACCCAGCGATTCAAGAAAACGCGCAGCACAACCTACTTGCTGTACCGCCCTTCCACCAACCGCCCCGTGATCCAAGTTCGTCACATTACGGTACGAACCGGCCGCGGCCACCTCTCCGGTGTTTTACGAACATCATTTTATTTTATTTCCGCGCCCCCGAAACATCGGTTCCAGCAGGGCAAGGGAGTGTTTTTTTTGTTATATACTCGCCGCTGCCCGTTCCTGTCCGTCGCCCTGGGCTACGTGCGGACAGGGGGACCGGGTTAGAGTTCGCGTTGGGCTCGTCATCGGTTCGGACGACGTTTGGACCATAAAGGGTGGCTACGGAGCGAGTGACACTATGCCGAAAAAAAATTTGAGTGGTCTCAAAATGAAGGTGTCGTTTTCCGCACCTCCGGTTGGCACGGCTGCCAACGTACGGTGCGAACGAAGCTCAGCATAGTGCGTACGTACAAAATGCACGGATGTAGACTCGCTTGCAGAGAAAAATATCAGTGTGTTTGCGTGCCGTGAAGAGGGCCCGTTGCACCGAAACGTCGCGAACTTCTCCTTGCCAGGGCCAGTGCTGCTGACGGACGTTTCGAGCGTGGCGTTGTTCATGCTTTGCGCGCCACCGCGAGTAACAGCAGCAGCAGCAGCAGCAGGGGGGAGTTTGTTTGATTGGAGCGACGTTACTCGATCTCGAGGTTCAATTTTATCTTGAACGTGCAATGTTACCGAGAGATGACTGCGTGTCGTCGTCTTGCTGTGGTCCGGTCTTGCTGTTGTTTTGCTGCCTTGCCCACGCTAGGGTATTGGTGTAACTTATGCCGTTTTCACTTAAATACTTGATCAATTGTAAGTATTTATGTTTGAGCGATTTGCGTACCTTTCCTAGACATTGCACTCCTATAATTTTTCGTAGTGTTGTTTGTTTGTTGTTGTAACTTTCTGACCCGCTCCCACTGGACATCTGTGAAAAGAGCTTCATAGCTCATCGGATTCCGACTGACTAAATAAAGATTCTGATTGTGCATCTGACATGCAGCACGTAAATTGATAAACCTGAATTTTAAAAACGCACCGGGGACGAGCTGTCGGTCCTCAGCGGTGTCAGCCTCGTGAGATGTGGTCACGTGTTTCTCCACTGCTGCATTAAGACCTGCCCAAGGCGAATATTCGGAATTTCGAACCCAGTATTCCCAAATAGGCATTCCTGGCGGGAGGGGGAAATATTTGGAGGGAACGTATATTCACTGACACCAGGAATCTCTTCGATTTACATCACCGTCGCTTTTCAGGATTTACAGCCGCTCGACTCTGTCTGCCGGTGTGTTTATTGTCAAGGGCTGCAGTTTCCTTCCATCCGGTAAAGACACAGCCACCGCGTCCGCACGCGCTCCCCTCCGTTGCTCCGCACCACCGCGGTGGCACGGTTGCCTACGTACGGTGCGAAAGAAGTTCAATGTTTGTGCATACATGAGTGGGTTTGTGTGAGTGAGCGCGTGCGTGTGTGAGTGAGTTAGCGGGGGAGCGGTAGTGTAGCGGTTAGCGCTACGCTGCGCTACAAACCTGGCGACCCGGGTTCGATTCCCGCTCACGGTCAACACTAGTGACGACTATCTAAACCGGTCCTGGGCCTCCCCTAGGTCGACTCAGCCTCAAATGAGTACCTGGTTCGTAGTGTAAACATCGCCACTAGGGAGACAAAGGCGGCCGGGCGTGGTGTTGGCTACCCACCCCCTCGTGTGCCGTGCCGGCTTTCATAGGTGCTCGCTAACAGCACTTGCCCCTACAGTCTGTTAAGGCTATACGGGGGATTCTTTGTCTTTGTGAGTGAGTTAGTTCGTATGGGAACAAAGACGCGATCCGATCTAACCGCCGCACGTATTCACAACAACAACAACATTCACAACAACAACAACATTCACAACAACAACATTCACAACAACAACATTCACAACAACAACATTCACAACAACAACATTCACAACAACAACATTCACAACAACAACATTCACAACAACAACATTCACAACAACAACAACAACATCACGCCCTGAGCACCCGCCACAGCAACGGGAGACAGCGGGTCGCATGGTAAGAGACGGGGACTTCAAACACAACCGTCATTCCTAGATTTGTACATCACTGACAATCAATCGGTGTCACTGCCCGGCGTGTGTCTCCCCTAGATAAGCTCAGCCTTAAATAAGTCGCCAAGGCAGTGGCTTCCTCAACAGCAACCAACTATTTTGTGATATTATCTAAACTATTTTTTTGTTTCTTACCATGTAAGGCCCGCTGAGCTGTATATGTCGTTTGCAGAAGCGACCTGGCTCATGATCACGTGGAAATGTATGGCAGCCAAACACTGTACACGCACAATTACAAATGCGGAGGGACAAACCGGAGGACACGGAGAAAAATCCACGCGGCTTACGGGCAGAGAGAGAACACGCGAGAACTCCAAACATGCAGCGTGAGTCAGCGGCCGGGAATTGAAACCACGACCTCCTCCTTGTGTGTGCGAGACGCGGTGGTGAACATATTCGCCACCGATGGGGCAATGATGACGAAAGCCTGCAGGGGCACGCACGCACACAGAGAGACAGCGCGCTCGCGGAGAGCACGCTCGCCAACGCGCTCACGTCAACACCGGTGGCATTTATCTGAACCGAGGTCGACCCGGCCTCAAATGAGAACCTGGCGCGGTGTGTAAACATCGTCCCCTCGGGCTTGATAGGTGCTCGTTACTAGCACTGGACTCAACAGACTGGGAGAGGGAGGGGAGGGAGAGATCTCCAAGTCTTTGGCCACCAATATCACGGTTCCCGTGGGACACGGTGACACCGCACAGGAGGGAGCAGCCGAGAATCTCCCAACGCCGCCCCAATTCACAACGAGGCGACGGTAGTGGTGGCGTTGGTGGCGCCATTCCTTCAGAGGAGAAGGACTCCGTGGAGAAAGTGTCAGCCGCTGTCTGGGGCTCATTAAGATCGAGAATGATGGGGGCTGGGGAGGAGCGATGGGAGAAAGTGGGGGGGGGGGGGGGCAGCTCTTCTGGGAGTCTCGCCGAGTCGGGAGGAGAGACGGGGTCACGGGGAGCGCCGGGCACGGAGCGGCGTCGCGATGACCCCTGCTCACACCTGCGGCCCATCTCCGCGCCCGCGCAGCTGCCGAGCGCGCCGGGGCCACGCGGGGCTCGCGAACCGGATCCTCAGCGGGGAATAGGCCCGGTTTGAAGCGCCGCACGCGTAACCCCCCCCCCCTCCCAGCCTTCACCCCCCCCCTCCCCAGCCTTCACCCCCCCCAGCCTTCACCCTCTCCCCCCACTCCCACCCACCCCCCACGTCTCCCCCCCCCTACCGTTGCAAGCGGCACGAGCCCGATGCGTTTGCCGGCGGTCGAGAGTCGTAACGGCGGCGCGAGGAACGGAACGGCGTCCCGGGAGGGCTGCTGCTGTTGCTGCTGTTGCTGCTGCTGCTGCTGCTGCTGCTGCTGCTGCTGCTGCTGTTGCTGCTGTTGCTGCTGTTGCTGCTGCTGTTGCTGCTGTTGCTGCTGTTGCTGCTGCTGCTGTTGCTGCTGTTGCTGCTGTTGCTGCTGCTGCTGCTGGGTGGATTGTGGTGACATGGCAAGGATTGGTGGGGCCTTCGTGCGGCACTGGATTCGAACGAGATGTTAAATGCCCCGCCTGGTATGCAGCAGGGCGTGGGTTCGATCCCGACCTGGACGCCTGCTGCTGTATATTCTGTCTCCCCGCGGACGCGTGGATTTTTCTCCGGGTCCTCCGGTTTTTCCCTCCACGTTTAGAATCAACGTGCTTTTAAGGGTATTTGGCTGCGATACATTTGCGTTGAGCAACCATTTGTGGCCAGGTCGCTTCTGAAATAGAGCTATGCAAATCTTGACTTAAAGCTTTCGTGACTGCAGGAATTCATATTTGTTGGGGTTTTCGGTAAAGTCACGTAGATAGGTTCAAAGAAAATATCGAAAACTACGACGTTTCGATCGCAGCTTGTGCTGCGATAAAAACGTCATAGTGTGGCCGACCTCCTTTGAATCTCTATCTTCGTGACTTTACCGAAAGACTCAAAGAATATGAATAAGAGCTATGCAGCTCGGTGGGCTTTACCTGGTAAAATAAAACATTATTTAGTTTCTAATAGAGGTTTTTTTTGGGTTAGATCGCGTAAATATATAAATGTGTCGTTAAAACCCGCCACCACCCGACACAGCCAACTAGTAAGGGTTGTCACGTAAACAGAACGTGGCCAATTCGTCACTAGTACAGCACTAGCCGGTGTGTTGGAGAGCCAAGCCACAACAGAGAAATATTAAATTGTCACAAAAACAACTGTCAGCAGTAGCAGAACACGCGTGCCAACAGGGACACTCAATTCATTTTGATAATGTTGAGGTTTTGTGAAAAACTAGCTACTACTGGCTAAGACTAATTAGAGAATCGATGGAAATTTAAAGAAGTAAAAATAACTTTAACCGTTCGGATAGCTACCGTCTTAGTGTTGCATGGAAGCGAATCATCAAATAAAACATTATTGAAATGCATGCCTACAAAGGGCAACGTACTTCAATAGGGATTACCGTTGGTAGGGCTATTTTAATACACACAATAGACAGGAAGGACAAGATCAAAGAGCTCGCATAATGCGCAGAAGGGTGGTCACCACATCTACGCCTCTATATAAGGAACGAAACAGTAAGACTTCTCCACAAATCTGGCTGTCGCCTGATGAAGCTAGTTGTAATTACTGGCGAAACGTCGTACTCAGATTGTAAATGTTGTGGCTTGGCTCTCCAACACACCGGTGTGCTGTACTAGTGACGAATTGGCCACGTTCTGTTTACGTGACAACCCTTACTAGTTGGCTGTGTCGGGTGGTGTCGGGTTTTACCGACGCATTTATATATTTATATACGCGATCTAACCCAAAAAAACCTCTATCATGGATGATATCGGTCGCGAAAGCCTACGTGTTAAACTGATTCTTTAGTTTAGTTGAGAACATGACTGACGACGACGACGATGATGATGATGTGGCAATGTTGACCTGGTGAACTTGGCTCACTGATGAGTCTTGATGATAGCGATCTGTATCTTTGTCTTCTATACCGTGCCCTGCTTCTTGCCCAATCAAAACGCTTGGCGGTGGAAAAATACGATCAATGTGTCTGCACACAACATGTATTGCAATTGCGCTGCACGGATCTCCCCCATGCGACTTCAGCTCGTTTAGCGTGTCGCTCGGCACGATGTCCGACGTTTCGCTCCGCATGCTGGGGAGCTTCTTCGGGAGTGAAATTAATTATCGCTGTTAGTAGTATTATTATTATTATTCCAGAACATGCCGTAATATCATGACAAAAATGGGCAGCCTCTTTGAACATTTCGCAAAGTGCCCCAGGAACCGTCCGTTCCGCTGCGCACCCCCCCACCCCCCCGCCAGGATTCGGAAACCTGTCAGGGATGAAGAGAGACATTTCTCGGCGTGCGGACGGAGCCGTCGCTGCCCGGGCGATGGTTCGGGTCAGCCCGGGCCCAGCTGGGGACACGCGAGGGTTAGAAGTCACATTCCCTGGTGCTAAAAACCACATTCCATCGGCCCCCACCCCGCCACCCTCCCCCCCCATTCCTTTTCCCATCCATTCGAGAGCGCCCATCATCATTTCATTAAAACGATGTTGTACTGGGGGATACCGTCACGGTGGTTTGAGGGTTAGCACACCGGACTGGACATCCACAGGTCGCCGGTTCGATTCCACCTCGCGGCGAGGCGGTAGAGACAATGGGGGCGAGTTTATTGAATCGTCCACCCCCTTCGCCCCTTCTGTCCGCCCAGCAGGGCACCGATGGGTTCACCATGGTCGATCGCCAGGTCGTGCGTGGTGGGGAACGGCAGGGTAATTCTAGATTTGAAGCTTTCGTGACTGCAAGGATTCATATACTCTTAGTTCTTTCGGTAAAGTCACGTAGGTGAAAAATGAAATTAAAATTAATAAAAATAAAATAAAAATCACGACGTTTCGGAGGGCCCGCTGTTCCCCGTTATATCTCCGCTCACGGCCAACACCAGCGACGATTATCTGAACCCGGTCCTGGGTCTCCCCTAGGTCGTCTCAGCCCAAAATGAGTACCTGGTGCGGGGTGTAAACATCGCCAGTCGGGGAGACAAAGGCGGCCGGGCCTGGTGCTGGCCACCCACCCCCTCGTGTACCGTTCCGGCCTTCATAGGCGCTCGCTAACAGCACTTGCCCCAACAGTCTGGTCAAGGCTATACAGGGGATCTTTGTCTTTTCACTGCCACCACTACGTATGGCGGGCGTGAAAGAGTAGGCCAAATGATCCGCTCAGGGAGGCTCTCCAGAGCTCCGTTCAGCGGAGTCTCTTCCGGCAGTAGCGCTCCGCCGATGTTTGTACAACTGCGTGCCCGTTTAAGTGCGGCAAGCACAATTGTTGAGACTCGACTCCTTCTGGGCGTGAACTACGAGGGGGTTAATCCCCTTTGCGTGCGTCCCTTTTCTCCGGGCACTCCGGTGTCCTTCAACGCGTCACAGTCAACGGTGGAATTGCTCAAAACGATCCAAATGCGGGAGCCCTTCCTGAAACAAGTGAGAAACGAGACACGGCGAGGCTTTGCTGGGTGAGCGAATGGCATTATTATGATTGTGTCGTCATTATTAAACTCTTCGTCGATTTTCAACCGGAGAATTTGGTGGCGGGCAGCGGTCAGTGCACCGCGTCTTCGAAACCTTGCAAAGTTAAGTTCGATTCCCGGCCACGGGTAACGTCAGAGGTGAGCGATGGCACAACAAGTTCTCGGACATTCCCTTAAATCCACCCCAAAGAGCAGCGGAGAGGCCTTCATACAGCAGTTGATTAAAGGAGGGTTGCAGAATGGCATTGTCATTTTAATTATATTTTTATTTTTTAACCAAGGCAAATCTCGTCGTTCTTTCGTGAAGGAAAATATCCAGAACACACGATCACAATGTGCATGGTTTCGCTGTGAATACGTTTGGGGCGTGGTCTCTGAATGTCGTTGAAATGAGGCGTGGACGCGATGTCAATTGTCGCCATAACCCCTCCACCACCGGACACAGACAAACAAGCGAAGCTGTCGCTTGGGCAGATGCGCCGGTTTGATATTTATTTTCAGCAAAAAGCTTGGCACACTACGTTTAAAGGCGAGCAAAAAGTTTTGACAACACGTGAACGATGTTTCGTTGGAGATTACAACCCAGCACCGCACCTCCGATTAACGCCTCCGATTATCACGGTTGGCTACGTACGGCGCGAAAGAAGTCCAACCTCCACCCAGTGCGGTATTTGTGCTTCGGGTAACAGGCATTTTTAGAGAGATGCTCACATATCGGAAATTTTTTTTCACATATCCACCCTTACATCAGTGCCCTTCAAGTCGCATATGTGACGCTCAGATGCAGTAATTAAAGCAAATTTCATCCAAACGCCATTGAGGATTAGGTCACAAACGTACACCTCCACAAACTAGACAGAGGTAAATGAGAAGCAACACAAACGAAATGTAGAAATACATATAAATAAAAAAAATTGCAATAGAATACTGACCCTGAATTGTGACAATTCCTGAACTGGCTGGAGGGCGAGGGGTTAAACGTTACAAGCTAATGTACACACACAGAACACAAACACACAACAGCCTACACACTGAGCACAACCCTGTCAAGCACTTGCTTCAAAAGCAAGACTTGTTACCCCAATTGGCCCAGACCATGCTATACAGGACTTGTGTGTAGGTACGTTGAACTTCTTTCGCACCGTACGTAGCCAACCGTGATAATCGGAGGTGCAGGACTTACAGTCCCTGTGTAAGTTTCTCCCGCAATAGACCACGACTCTTCTGTGCGATCCCACCTAGCCCAAGCAGCAAAGTGCCATGAGTTCGATTTGAGGGTAGCTTTTGTGTAAGCTGATAGACACCCGCAGCACCATTCTGATCGCCCCATTTAATCCCCAACAGCATTTCTCATTTCACCCAGCCGCGTTCCAAACCAAACGGCACTGCATCAAAATCCTCCGCTCGGCACAAACTCTAAAAAAAAAAGACCTTAATCACGGCACAGCTGGTTTAAGACGCAAAACACGGCCCGGGGCCTCATCTCGTGGAAAAGCCTGCCATTCCCGGGCCCGATCTGGGACCCTGCAAATAAAGACTACAATGTCAGTCTCTTGTAAGAGCGAGACATTACAGCGGCATTACAAACGGCTTAGGGACTCGCGGGCCGCGGGCAAGGCGGGCGATGGGAAGGGCCAGCGATTGAGGAAGCTGAGAGAAGAAAGGGCACGGAGTCGGGGAGAAAGGGAGGCAAGGCCGAATGAGCTGGCTCGCAAGCCCGCACCACTCCGTGCGCAGCTTCCAAATCCAGGCCTACGCAGCTTAGCCGACAAATCTGTGGATTCAGGTGCGAGCACACAAGGGAGGCCCAAACTGCAGCCTTTGGGCAAACAGAGGGCCCCGCGGTTGCCGTGGCAACTGCTGGCCTGACCCCCACGCTAAGCTGGGCCTTGCTTTGGGGTTGCCACCTCTAAGGTTCCAAAAATACCGGTACGTATCCTGGGGAAAATAATATTTCGAGTTACCGTAAGAGTGGAGAAGCCGTGTGTTGTAACTGCGTCTTGTCGAGCGGTAAATTTTCACGCGACTCAAACTAACAAGTGGGAACTCTTTAACGTTCCGGTGAAAGACTTAAGACGTTTTTCCCCAGGACCCCCAGGTGCCACAAAAAAGAGGAAGATGCTGGGAAAAGCAACACAGGTGGTCAACCCTCTGTCATGCCCCTCAATCTCAGCCTGCCGCACGATGACTCTCCCCGCAGGCAAAATCTGCGTGAATGTGGTTGGGCGGTCGGTGGTAGTTGGCTTTGCAGGAATGGCTCGGACAGCATTTGCCACATGTCGCCCCTTGACCGACGCGGGGAAGTATGGTCAAGAAAGCCCAATGACCGACCACGGCAAAATGTGGAGGGCCCTTAGTCTAGCAGTGGATCGACAGTTCGCATGCTGGGATTGACGAGTCTGTCAGGAACGTAACGCTAAGGTACAAGGTGTTTATCCAGCGGTGGAGGATTCCACATTCCTATGGTAGGGGCCAGTATTTTCAAAAAGCAACCACTAGCTACGACCTACTGGGCGGTGTTTTTTGTACCGATCCCAGAGCGATGCCTTGCTGAGCCAGCCCTACCCAGCGTTTCAAGTCTCCAACGTGAGCCCTTCACTCATCCAAAGTGAACTCGTCAACAGTTACACGCAGAGATAATTGTGATTCATCGTAAGAAGTCAATGCCCATCGGCGGCTGGGTGAAGGTTTCAACGTACGGTTCGGTGACAGAATTTCAGTCCTGCATGCGCCGATTTCACTCGACGGCCACGCTGGTAGGCATCATCTCCGGCGCGTTCCTCCTTTGACTGCCATTCCATCACCAATCTTGTCCATCGCCCATCATCCCTTATAACAATGTTCTATTTATTTGTTTTTACCAGGTAAAGCCCACTGAGCTATACAGCTCTTTTTAATGAACGACCTGGTCACAAATGATAGCTCAACGAAGTGGCTTATCACGTAGAAATGTATAGCAGCAGAATACTCTAAAACTACGTTGCTAAATCTGGAGGGAAAAAACGCAGGACACGGATAAAAATCCACGCAACCATGGGGGGAACATGCGAACCCCAAATATCCAGACGTCAGGGTCGCGACCGAACCCACGACCTCCTGTATACCAGGCGAGGTAGTTAACATCTCGCCACCGCGACGCCATGCCTGCCCACCCCCACTTTCTTATTGACATTACAGGACTACAAACGGCTTTTAGGGCATTTATGTAAAAAAAAACTTAATTCATCAGTGGTTAGGGAACGTCACCGTGTATTCAAGGAACCAAGTAAACATGGAACGTTGGGCCAACATTGGTCCAGCGCTTCCAACGACGTGCCAACGTCGTGCCAACGTTGCCCGTTTGCTGGGAAGCCCGAGTAAGTTTCGCAAGACCGCGAGGGAAGGCAACACCCGAGTGAGGCCTTCATCCAGCAGTGGATAGTGGACCGTTGCCGATGATGGAGAAAGTGTCTGAAACGTGACCGCATATCAGAACGCTCACACCTCTTACGACGGGCGCTTGCCCCGGGGGGGGGAACTTGTTCAATTTCAGGTTTATTAATCCATGCAAATTATTTTGTCAAGGCGCTCTTCCCCCCTCTATCCCAGCTTAAATAGTCGCTCCAAGCCTGGGGTGTGTCATTCAGACTCTGTCTTCTCGACAGACCTGTTCTCCACCTGAGGACGGCTGCTTGCGTTGTGGCCGAAACGTCGTGAGAATTATTTTATTATGTTTGATTTTGATTATTTTATTATTTCCATTCTACGTGACTTTACCGAAAGAACCAAGAAGATGAATCCACGTGCTGTTTGTACCTTGAGATAGATTAAAGGCACCCAGCCAATCAGTAGGTCCTAGCAGGAGAGATTTTTAGTTCGGCAAATGATTCACCGATTTCGCGGGCGAAGCGCACCACACCACTCACCGCGCACCAACACGACCAAGACAACAAACGACCCTCCAATTCATGTCGTCGCGTCTTTATAGTGGCGCACAGACGCACGCCGCCGTGTCTCGCCCTCTTCTCCCTCTTAGAACAAAACTGAAAAAAGATCACAACAACAACAACGACGACGACTACGACGACGACGACGAGGACGCAGACTCATCTGTCTTCACCCCGGCCACGAGCAAGGCCCCCTTTGGGCAGTGGCGGTGCCGTGGCAAAGCGACGGGTCAACCCGCCCGTGTCCCGCGGTCTTCTTGCTGACCCCCAGCGCTCCCCGTCTCCCCGGCGCAACGGGCCCCCCCCCACCCTGCCACCAGCCGTGACCCCTCGCCGCTCCAAATCGTACCTCATCACCACCCCCCCCCCCCGTCTCTCCGCCCCATCAGCCTCTCCACCTCCCCCATCAGCTGCCCCCCCCACCACCACCACCACATCTCGCACCAGCCACCCCACCCTGCTGGGAGAGGTTAATAAATGACACGTGATAGGTGCCGTTACACACATCAAAGGATTTGTACCGCTCCGCGGGGAGTGCGCGTTCTTGCGCGACTACCGTCGTCGTTACAAGGGGCACACGCGGAACACGTCGTCAGCCCCCCAGCCACAACCCCCGCACGCTCCTCGGATTCTCACGATTCGGCGGCGGCGGCGGCGTTTTGGAGGTTTTTGTGTTTTGGTTTTGCGCGGTGGCAGTGAACGACAGCGCCTCGGCCCGCCTCGCCACACCGCCCCGAACCCCACGACTCTGTTGTTGTTGCCCACTCTGTTGTTGTTGCCCACTCACTTTGTTGTTGTTGTTGCCCACTGTCTCTGTTGTTGTTGCCCACTTTGTTGTTGTGGCCCACTCTGTTGTTGTTGCCCACTCTCTGTTGTTGTTGTTGCCCACTCTGGTGTTGTTGCCCACTCACTTTGTTGTTGTTGCCCGCTCTGTTGTTGTTGCCCACTCTGGTGTTGCCCACTGTCTCTGTTGTTGCCCACTCCCCATTCTGTTGTTGTTGCCCACTCCCCATTCTGTTGTTGTTGCCCACTCTCTGTTGTTGTTGCCCACTCTGTTTTGCCCACTCTGTTGTTGTTGCCCACTCTCTCTGTTGTTGCCCACTCTGTTGTTGTTGCCCACTCTCTCTGTTGTTGCCCACTCTGTTGTTGTTGCCCACTCTCTCTGTTGTTGCCCACTCTGTTGTTGTTGCCCACTCTCTCTGATGTTGCCCACTCTCTCTGTTGTTGCCCACTCTCTCTGTTGTTGCCCACTCTCTCTGATGTTGCCCACTCTCCCTGTTGTTGTTGTTGCCCACTCTCTCTGTTGTTGTTGCCCACTCTCTCTGATGTTGCCCACTCTCTCTGATGTTGCCCACTCTCCCTGTTGTTGTTGTTGCCCACTCTCTCTGATGTTGCCCACTCTCTCTGATGTTGCCCACTCTCTCTGATGTTGCCCACTCTCCCTGTTGTTGTTGCCCACTCTCTCTGTTGTTGTTGCCCACTCTCTCTGTTGTTGTTGCCCACTCTCTCTGATGTTGCCCACTCTCCCTGTTGTTGTTGTTGCCCACTCTCTCTGATGTTGCCCACTCTCTCTGTTGTTGCCCACTCTCTCTGTTGTTGCCCACTCTCTCTGATGTTGCCCACTCTCTCTGATGTTGCCCACTCTCCCTGTTGTTGTTGTTGCCCACTCTCTCTGTTGTTGTTGCCCACTCTCTCTGTTGTTGTTGCCCACTCTCTCTGTTGTTGTTGCCCACTCTCTCTGTTGTTGTTGCCCACTCTCTCTGATGTTGCCCACTCTCCCTGTTGTTGTTGCCCACTCTCCCTGTTGTTGTTGTTGCCCACTCTCTCTGTTGTTGCCCACTCTCTCTGATGTTGCCCACTCTCCCTGTTGTTGTTGTTGCCCACTCTCCCTGTTGTTGTTGCCCACTCTCTCTGTTGTTGCCCACTCTCCCTGTTGTTGTTGTTGCCCACTCTCTCTGTTGTTGTTGCCCACTCTCTCTGTTGTTGTTGCCCACTCTCTCTGTTGTTGTTGCCCACTCTCTCTGATGTTGCCCACTCTCCCTGTTGTTGTTGCCCACTCTCCCTGTTGTTGTTGTTGCCCACTCTCTCTGTTGTTGCCCACTCTCTCTGATGTTGCCCACTCTCCCTGTTGTTGTTGTTGCCCACTCTCCCTGTTGTTGTTGCCCACTCTCTCTGTTGTTGCCCACTCTCCCTGTTGTTGTTGTTGCCCACTCTCTCTGTTGTTGTTGCCCATTCTCTCTGTTGTTGTTGCCCACTCTCTCTGATGTTGCCACTCTGTTGTTGTTGCCCACTCGCCACGCGGGTAGCGCACCAAGTTCGACTCCCGCTGTGGGAACGGGGTCGATGGATGGGTGCGTCGGTGGCGGTGGCACTTGTGGGGATTTTCGTTTGGGTGGTCCTGCCTTCTCGTGCCCCCCCCCCTCCCCCAAGCGCCTCCTCCCCCTCGCTCTTGCCCCTCCCGGCGCACAAAGGGAGAGAAGTTCCGCGGGTTTGCCAATTTCATTTTTTCTCCCAGATACAACCTCGGCGCAACTCGTCAGCGGGAACCCGGCGAGCGACGGAAAAAACGCTCTCAGCGGCGTGCACGCCAAGGAGGCCACCCACAAACACGCGGCGGTGGCCTCGACAAGACGTGCCAAGGCCATGCCTGCGCTCAGCTTTGGAAATTGAGTAAAGATCTCGCCATCGTGGACGCCACGGTGGCGAGATGGTAACTACCTTGCCTGGTATACAGCAGGTCGTGGGTTCGATCCCGACCGTGATGCCTGTTTAGTTGGAGTTTGCGTGTCTCTCCCCGAGGTCGCGTGGATTGTTCTCCGGGTCCTCCGGTTTTTCCCTCCACATTTAGAATCGACATCACGCGTTTAGAGTATTTGGCTGATATAAATGTCCATATGATGAGCCACTTCGTTGAGCTGTCATGTGTGGTCAGGTCGCTCTGAAAAAGAGCTGTATAGCTCAGTGGGCCTTACTTGGTTAGGTAAAAAAGAGGTTGGTTTACTCTAAGTTTTAAAGAAATGTACGTCCAATCTGAAATAAAAATTATTTTGAGTTTAACACATCACCGATGAGATCCCAAACGACCTCAATTGGTGAACGTCACATTCCCCGAGCGGATGCGAATGATTGTGGTCGACAAGTCAAACAAAATAAGAGACAAGGCCCATGGGTGTTCAGCTTAGAAAATGTGGATTAGAGTTTTGCTTCTAAGCTTAGTGCTTTGAGAAAAACAAATCACCAATGATATCCCTAACGGCCCCAATTAGCGCTCCGTCTCTCTTCGCGGAAATCGAACTCCTGGGAGAAATTCAACATTGCAATAATCGATTATAATCGCATTATTTTCCGATAATTCCGATCATTATCGGAAAACAACGCTTTGCAAGCGTTGCGTGGAACTCGTGTGCCGTGAGGGTGGTGGAATGACATCATCGGTGGCAAGTGACGGTCAAACCACCCCCATGATTAGCACCACGTGGGGAGAGCTACACACAGCAGTGAGTTCACAAAGGGCGGCCGTCGAGAATGAAAACGGAGTTGCCAACCGAGGAATGTAACGTGTCCGACGGGACGTCCACCAAGGAGATGGAAGCATGGAATCGGTGGGTGTGCAGGTTCTTTGTGGAGCGTTATAATGCAGGCTCGTGAGAGGTTCCGATGGCAGTGGATTTAAAACTATGACAACTAAACTATTTCTCATTTTACCAGGTAAGGCCCACTGAGCTATATTGTTGTTTTTTCAGAAGCGACCTGGCCACAAATGATAGCCGAACGAAGTGGCTTATTGTACGGAAATGCATAGCAACCAAATGCACTAAACGCACGTCAATGTTAAATGTGGAGGGGAAAAATCCACGCAACCACGGGGAGAACATGCAAACTTGAAATATACAGCAGCAAGCGTCAGGGTCGGGATCGAACCCACGACCTCCTGTACACCAGGTGAAGTGGTTAACATCTCGCCACCGCGGCGGAGTGCATTTACCGTGGCTCACGACGACGATGAAGGCAAAGTATTGCTGCGACCATGCCAAGATCCCCTCGGCGAATGAGATAAAAACGGTGTCGTTGGTTGTTTTACTCTGATCAAATAAACTACCGCGGATTATTTCGTGTTCATTTATTTATGGTGAGAGAAGACTAAAAAGACCAGGAGGAATATGTGGAGTGCGAGAGAGTTGACGGCGCTGCAATGAGCTCGCTCGGTATTTTTTCCTGCCGGTGTTTGTGCGACGTGGTGATTTGGCAGTCCCGGTGTTTGTGCGACGTGGTGATTTGGCAGTCCCGGTGCTTGTGCGACGTGGTGATTTGGCAGTCCCGGTGTTTGTGCGACATGGTGATTTGGCAGTCCCGGTGCTTGTGCGACGTGGTGATTTGGCAGTCCCGGTGCTTGTGCGACGTGGTGATTTGGCAGTCCCGGTGCTTGTGCGACATGGTGATTTGGCAGTCCCGGTGCTTGTGCGACATGGTGATTTGGCAGTCCCGGTGCTTGTGCGACATGGTGATTTGGCAGTCCCGGTGCTTGTGCGACATGGTGATTTGGCAGTCCCGGTGCTTGTGCGACATGGTGATTTGGCAGTCCCGGTGCTTGTGCGACGTGGTGATTTGGCAGTCCTGGTGCTTGTGCGACGTGGTGATTTGGCAGTCCCGGTGCTTGTGCGACGTGGTGATTCGGCAGTCCCGGTGTTTGTGCGACGTGGTGATTTGGCAGTCCCGGTGTTTGTGCGACGTGGTGATTTGGCAGTCCCGGTGCTTGTGCGACGTTGCGTCCTTGTCGATTATTTCACATTAAAACAACGCCTCTCATTGGGCCTCTCACACGGGTTTCATGCAACACAAATCAAGCCGTCTGCTTCGCAATTATATAGAACTGCAGTAGGCAGTAGAGCAAGTAGGGTTTTTTTCCGTTTGTGTCATCCACTCAGCACTGCCCATACACTCAACACTGCCCATAGACTCAACACTACCCATAGACTCAACACTGCACCATATACTCAACACTGCACCATAGACTCAACACTGCACCATAGACTCAACACTGCACCATAGACTCAACACTACCCATAGACTCAACATTGCCCATAGACTCAACACTACCCATAGACTCGGCACTGCCCATAGACTCAGCACTGCCCATAGACTCAGCACTGCCCATAGACTCAACACTGCCCATAGACTCAACACTGCCCATAGACTCGGCACTGCCCATAGACTCAGCAACGAAAGACACAAATTCTCCCGTCTAATCATTGAAAATAGGTACATTTCTCAATATCAATGTCCTGGTGACAAAAGCAAAGTTTGTGGGGAATAATAGTAATTTTCTGTACTTTTGAGGCATACGCAATTAGAAAATAATGCTTACTACCCAGGAACAAAATATATTTTTGTTACACAGTGCGAGAAATATTGCCGGGGCTCCAGGCCTCGCGGTGACAGCTCGTTCTCCCTGCGCGGGGGGTGGAGACCATCGCTGGCGGAACGCACGACAAGAGGAGTGGAGAATTGAAAGACTGGGCCACAGAAAGGAACACTAAAAGAATGTGTTAAATAGTTTACACATGAGATTACACCGCCGTGCGCCGGGATTTGCGCTTTGTGAGCGGCCAGCGTGGCCCTCGGTGCTCAGGGGAGGTGTGAAGGGGGCCCCCCCCCTTCCCCCCCCCCCCCCCCATTCATTACGCGGCACTCTGTACTGAACATGTGTGAAAAAGAGCTTCACGGCTCACCAACCTTTCTAAATATTCTTGATTTCGAAAGAAAGATTCCGACCCGTGGCATCCGCGGCGACTCGCCGATGAAGAGCGGCGACCGGCGCAGAGAACGGCGGCGGGGGGGGCCGCTGGCGAACGACGAAGTTTCACTTCCGTGCCGCGACGCATGCGGCCGCGTGGCTCAGCGGCAGCGGTCGCAACCGGGTACCCGATACCCGTACCCTACCCGATACCCGGCTACCCGTACCCGGCCGGGTACGGGTACAGGTAGCCGTTTGCGACCCTGGTGCGGCCGGGAACGGGTACGGGTAGGCCGCGAGTCACTGGTGAGTAGCCGTTTGTCACTCATTTCGGGTAGGGTACGGGTACGGGTACCCATTTGCGACCCTGGTGCGGCCGGGTACTGGTACGGGTAAGGAATCAAAACCCGTTTGTGACCTCTGCTCAGCGGTGGAGCGAGCGGCTCGCAACGGGAAGGTTGCGCCGTCGAATCTTGCTTGTGCGTGGTGGAGGTTCAGTCAGCCCATCAGTCCCTCCGGGGGGGGGGGGGGTCGGTAAAATGTATTTTTAAATTAGTTTCAGTGGCCCACGGAGGAGTCGGCGCTTCAACCGATGAGGTAGAAACTCGCCCCCGCCATGGGAAGGTGGAATTTTCACCGTTAGCTGCAAACAGGAGGTTAGCGCCGACTCCGCGCTACATTGAGCAGGAAATAACTTTATGAGAGTTTTTTTTTTCTCATACAAAACCGACGGCTGTTATACAGCGCAGGTTGGATTTGTCCCCATCGTCATCACGATCCATGGGCAGCTAGCCCGTCGGTGTGCACTGCACTTCTCGCAAAGGTCGCAACCGGGTACCCGATACCCGTACCCTACCCGATACCCGGCTTCCCGTACCCGGCCGGGTACAGGTACGGGTAGCCGTTTGCGACCCTGGTGCGGCCGGGTACGGGTACGGGTAGGCCGTGAGTCACGGGTGAGTCACCGTTTGTCACTCATTTCCCAACGTCTTGTCTCTTCTCACAATTCAAGTTCCTAGAATCAACCCACCCGTGCCTGCAATATGGCTTCATCCCAGAGGTCGCAATCATGTACCCGATACCCGTACCCTACCCGTACCCGGCCGGGTACGGGTAGGGTACGGGTAGGGTACGGGTACGGCCGGATACGGGTAAGGAATCAAAACCAGTTTGCGACCTCTGACTTCTCGGCATTTGTTTCCACTCTTCCCTCTCTGTCTGGCAGTGCCACAATGGCTCAAGCAGTGGGCACATCGTTCTGGCACCGATCTCTTGCGCAGTGAGGTTCGAATTGATACAGCTTCCAAATGTGACGGCGTTCCCAGACGCGGTACAAACGAAAATAAATTAGATAACGGAGAGAAATGAGCCAAGAGATCCATTGAACTGACATTCATAGAGACCTGTTACACCAGGAGACATTCACTCTCATAGAGACCTGTTACACCAGGAAACATTCACTCTCATAGAGACCTGTCACATCAAGAGACATTCACTCTCATAGAGACCTGCGCTATGAAGCCAGCGACCAGAGTTTAATTGCCGCTCATAGTCAACACCGGTGACGATCATTTGAATATTGAATTCATATACCAACGTACAAATGAATCGGAATGTTTATTGATACTGGAGAAATCCAATCAATCACTCACAAAGCCACCTACCCACCCTCTCAAGCTCTCACGCACACAATAACCCATTCACCAAGCCGTGCCGGCCTTCACAGGTGCTCGCTAAGAGCACCTGCCCCAGGTGCTGTGGGATCTGTGTCTTTGTGTGAGCGTGTAAATGTGGGAAGCGGTAGTGTCGTGATTAGCGCACTTCGCCACGAAGCCTGCCAACCAGTTCGATTCCCGCTCACGGCAAAAACCGGTGGCGGTTGTCTGAATCGGTTTTGGGCCTCGCCTCGGTCGATTCAGCCTCAAATCAACACGTGTAAAGATCACCACTAGGGAGACAAATTATATTGTAGATTTGAAGCTTTCGTGACTGCAAAGATTCATACGCTTAGGTTTTTTCGGTAAAGTCACGTAGGTAAAAAATAAAATTAATAGAAACAAAATAAAATAATACATTTTTATAGATTTTTGTTTTATTTTGTTTCTATTAATTTTATTTTTTACCTACGTGACTTTACCGAAAAAACCTAAGAGTATAGACAAATTACACTTACGCCCAATTGCATTCCTTAAATAGTTATCAAATAGAGCAAGTCAAGATCTATAAGTATCTTGGGGTTATCTTTGATTCAAAACTGAATTTTTAAGATCACATTGATTATATCGGTAAAAAGACAAAATCAAAAATTGTTTTTCTGTATCGACACAAGCACTGATTCCCCCCTATGTTCCGTTTTGAATTCATAAAAGCTACCGTACTGCCTCTACTTGATTACTGTGACATCGTATATAAATCAGCCCCAAGTACTGTACTGAAGAAGCTTGACTCAATTTATTACTCGGCCTCAGGATTTGCATTGAACTGCCCACATGGGACCCACCACTGCGATCTCTACATTGGGTCAAACTTAACACATCTTAATGATCGACGGCTTGTGCATCAGATCTTATTTATTCACGATGTACTTACAAAAAAATCCACAGACTACCTGCTGGATCTCCTCTCTGTTTGGAAGAACAAATGTGACCTAAGGTCCTCGCTCATTTACCAGCTTTACATTCCTTATTGCCGTACAAATACTGGAGGAAGGTCCTTTGCTGTTGATGCCCCCAGGGTCTGGAATGCGATCGCCAATAAACTGCAACTTGGATCACTACCTCTGAGATCTGCACTCAAAACTGCTCTAGAGGAGTTGTCCACCCCTAGCTGCCACTGCTATGCAGAGTGGCCTGAAATCAAACGCATCGCTCCGGATGTCCGCTGCAGTGTATGATCTTGAGTTTCGATTATAGTGTGCTGATCTTTAAAGGTGCATTGAAAATGTTTGATTCTCCTGCTGATACTCCAGCTGTTATGGAGTGACTCATGCTGCCAGCTATGGCTGCAAAGTTTGGTTGTACATGTTATGTTTATCGTTTATTGTTACATTTGAATCACAGTTCCTATGAACACTGTTACATTGTTTTATAGCTTTATTTTGGTGATTTCGAAAACGTATGGTTAAGCCATGTTTGTTTGTTGAAGTACGGAGTTAGCCTGATAACTTTAATCTAAATTGTCTTATGGTTGTTATTGTTTGACTTGCATCCCACTGGGATTTTGGCACACAGCGTTGATATGCGGTGTTTTAACTGGAAGAATTTGCTGTTTTTTCCTGGATGTTTCTGTTTGCGCGTCGTCACGCTCAGATGTTTCTTGTTCATGTTTGTTTTTGTTGCGGTTGCACCCGAGTCAAGAGCCGCATGGCTCACAGGGCTACACCAAATAAATGAAACTGAAAACTGAAACTGAACCGGTCCTGGGCCTCCTCTAGTTCGACTCATCCTCAAATGAGTACCTGGTACGGTGCGTAAACATCGCCACTGGGGAGACAAAGGCGGTCGGGCGTGGTGCTGGCCACCCACGCCCTCGTGTGCCGTGCCGGCCTTTCATAACAGCACTTGCCCCGACAGCCTGTGAAGGCTATCGAGGGGGGGGGATCTTTGTCTTTGTACAAGCGCGGTGTGTGCCTGCGTGCGTGCGCATGGGGCTCAGGCGCGGGCCACGGGGCAGGAGGAGCGGGCGGGGGGGGGGGGTGTGAGGAGCAGAAGGAATAGAAAAGCGCAAATCAAAGCGTCCATTTGTAGGACAGGAGATTAACGCCGCTTACAGGAGGAGCTCTCGTGAGGGGATTCGCGGGCTCCGATTGAGACGTCGCCGCTCCGACATCGCTCATCAAACGAGCGGCCCGCGGCGGACAGAAAAGAAAAGGTGAGGGAGGGGGAGGAGGGGAGAGGGGGGGCGGTATGAAAGCACGATCATAATCCATAGGCTAGGCCTTCGAGGGCAAAGCCCACGGGCCAGCGATGGTCAGCTAACCCACGCCTCCTGGGCTCTGGTGGGCAAACGCGATTGGGCCCCACGAAGGTTTTTGTTGGGAGGACGCAGGGTCGTGCCAAAGGTGGGAACGGGACTCTCGGGTCGTTCCCACGTGCTCGTGGCTGTCTCGATTGTCGAAGTCAAATTGCGCCTCAAATGGGTCTCGCGCGAGCCTCCCGTTGAGCAGTTCTGAGCCAGCGGTGGAAATTCCAAGTTCCCGTGGCAGGGCGAGTCCTCTTACTTGATACAGCTATCGTGCTGTGACGGTTCCACCTGAAGACGGAAGCTTGTGTTGCCTCCGAAACGTCGTGATTTTTATTATACTTTTATTAAAATAAAAATGTACCTACGTGACTTTACGGAAAAAAACCTAAGAGTATGAATCCTTGCAGTCACGAAAGCTTCAAATCTAGAATAGGGGCGAGTCTGTCCATGGGAGAACCAGACTTGGGAGCGGCGCGGTGAAGTATGGTGAAAGAACCCCAACAAGACAGACGCGATGTGGAGAGGACTCCATCCGATGCTGTGTTCATTCTTCTACGCAACTCCACTGCCCAATGATGGACGGTCTTTGGCTCGAACTGCCTCCATCCTATATTTCGATTTAAAGCTTTCGTGACTGCAGGGATTAATCTTCTTGGTTCTTTCGGTAAAGTCACGTAGAATGGAAATAATAAAATAATAAAAATAAAACATAATAAAATAATTCTAACGACGTTTCGGCCACAACGCAAGCAGCCGTCCTCAGGTGAAGACCAGGTCTGTCGAGAAGACTCTGTCCGAAAGAACCAAGAAGAAGAAAATGCTCGGTGTATTCGGCACTTTGCTTCGTTCATCATTTCGTTTCCTTCGCCCAACGTCCTTCGTCCTTTTGCGACCAATATTATTCATAATCAACGTTTTACTGATTGGCCGTGTCGGGTAATGGAGGATTACGACACATTTATAAATAACGCGATCTAAACCCAAAAACGTTGATTACGCATTCACTTCTCTCTCAATACCAGTAATAAAACATTTAGTAATATTACCGGAACATACAAAAAATGTACGCAGCTGTGAAGTTGTATTAGGGGGGGAGGGGCATTTAGATGTGAGGCTTAGGGTAAGTTTAATCATGGTAGTTTACCTAACTTAATTATAAAATCTTGATTTGAAGCTTTCGTGACTGCAGGAATCCATACTCTTTGGTTCTTTCGGTAAAGTCACGTGGATAGAAAATTAATAGATCACGACGTTTCGACCGCAACACAAGCGACCGTCTTCAGGTGAGAGAGAGAGCTACTGAAACAAGGTCTTGTGGTAATAGGTTTTTACCCTTTCAACTGGTACAAAAACTGACACCTTTATACCAGGCATCATGTTTGCAATAACCACAACACAAGCAGTCAAAATGCAAACAAAAATAAACAACTCTGATGATGATAATGATATGCACTGTCCTTGAAGTTGATTGGTCCACACCCGAGACAGCTTTTCTTAGAGCCTAGTCTCCATTGGTGTTGGACCAGATGACGCCAAAAGGCATACAACTCAAAAACGGCGCACTATCAGAGTATTGAGAGCTCGGGTTAAGCATTTACACTATGAGACCTCCTTTACCAAAATATAGTAATAGGTTTTTTACCCTTTCCAGTTGAAAGGGTAAAAACCTATTACTATATTTTGCCACTGTAAAGGAGGTATCATAGTGTCAAGGTCTTATGGATGCAGCCTCAGGGTAAGAGAGTGGGGCTAGAGATGGTCTGCCTGAGGCTGTGAATTTAATGTAATTATTATATTAAATATCACGAGTAAAATACGAATGAATGTCCGAGACTAAATGTGTAACAAACGTGTCGTTATTGTCCGGATCAACGTGAGTCTGCATCACAGCCCCGCTGACGACTTGCAGGGCTGGTCGCAGACTCTGAGAAGCACTGCTCACTCGGGACTTCTCTCCTCCCGAAGCTGCTCTCCCTGCCTTCAAAACCCCACTGATGTCCGACATCACCGCTCAGGCCTTCCCTGTCTCCCCCTCACGTCCCTCCTTCCCCTTTCTCTCTCTCTCTCCACGAGTCCCCGAAACTCCACGCGCTCGTCAACGACGCCGCCTTGAAATGTTGCAGCAGTGAAGTCGGTGACGTTTCAGGCAACGGCTCTTCTCCATTGCACGTGAAGGACGTGAACGATGCGCTGTGAAAGAGGGACATTGGCCCGAAACGTCACCTCTTGTATATTTACTTTTTTATTTCGCAGACAATGTTGTTGAGTTGTTGTTGAGTTGTTGTTGTTGACCGTGCTCGTGCCCCCACTGCCAACGTAGCAGCAGCATCACCAACTAACTCCACACGAGGGACTTCACGGCTGATCAGGGGCTGTTGTTATTATAATTATCATCACCCAGAGCATTTTTGCACTGCTTATGTACGTGTGGTGTCATCAGCGATTCGTCAGTAATTTGAAAGCCAACATTTGTTTGGAAATTTGTTTAGAAAACAGATCGGATGAGCGACAAACAAAACTTGCTTACTTTCAACGATGCGTCTCGCGCCGGCCGGATTGTTACATCGCGAGGGAGATCGTTACGGCTCGCAGCGTCTTTGGGGAAGGACCCTTCGTCCAGTAGCGGACTGGCCATGGTGGACGAGGGCCACGAGGAGCGCGCGCGTTCCAAGTTCCACGAAGCATTGTGTCGCGAGCTTCCGACGTGAACAGAGCTTCTCTCGACTCCGGTGACCCGTGGCTCCCCACGGCGCACTCGTTCCGCGCCCACCAACTATCGGGCGGACGGCGCCGTGCAATCGGCGGCTTCATTGCCGTGCGAAAAAAATGCCGGTACCGATAATAACGCAGCGTGATGGGGTCACGGGGTGTGGTGTTGAGATCACACGCCGCTCTTGAAGACTTTATTGATTTATTTAGCGAATGCTTTTACGCAGTTAAGAGCACCAGATACACAAGAAAAATAAGTAATTAAGTTGATCTATGTCGATGTTACGAGTGGACGTCAATTGATGTCATTGACAACAGGTCGCTAATAATGTGGCAGTCTGCCAGAGTTCAGTGTCTCAAATCCCACCTAAGTCCATTCATTCTGCGGGGGCATTATCCTGTTAACAAAGCACATCTGCTGCCTGGGTCATACGGATGAGCACTCTGTGACATCCTCATCTTCACCAGCATCAAGAGCGTACTCTCTCGTCTTGATCTAAGGAAGAAAAAAATTGCAATTATCAAATCGTAAGTTATTCTAACATTCAACTCTCTCTTCCTCGCACGTGACAAGGCTGAACTATCGCTTGGTCGATTCATCGACTGAGTCCGTGCCTTGAAAGGAAATGCGGAATGAAAAAAAACCTGAATGAAGGAGTGATTCAACAAATGAATTATAGGTTCAGAGAATGTTGCTTTTTCCTTCGAATACACTCAGGGTGTCCCCGGCGCGTTTCGTGGCCGTGCCGTGCGCGTGGTTCAGCACGATGCCCGTCGTGTCCCTCTCTCACGTGCCGGAGCGAAACGTCGGACACTGCGCCGAGCGACGCACGGCGGTACGATGCTCACGCCCGTCGCGATGTCATAGGGCGCAGCCGCCGAGAGGCTGTGGGGGCCAGAGCGTACGAGAGGTTTCAGAAGCTGCGGCGAGCGAGAGGGACCCTCAGCGTGCCGTCTCAACGGTTGCACCCCGGGCCACTTCTACCAACAAAGGTGGCAACGCTTCGCTTCGTTTTTTAAAATTTAATTTCGTCTGCAAAATTGGGTTTGTAATTCAGACACGACGAACATGCGTTGGAGGGATTTTATCTGTTCGTTGTGATGTCGTTGTGTGTTTTTTTCTAAGTTTGTTATTTATCTCACATCGCTCCGGAGCCGTAAATCTTTGCACGTGACCGCGACGTGAAAGAGTGGGAGCCGTCCCTCGAGACTTTTATTAAAAAATCTGAAGTTGCGTGACTCGTTCGGAATCGCATTACTCATCGCGAGCGAATTCTCTACATTCGAAAGCGACGCTTTATTTTAAATTTTTTGTTCAACTTCCGAGTGTCCCTTCAAAGTTGTCCTGAGCGAGATGCAACAGCGGGCCCAGCTCAAACTCGCGCCCTTGCACCCACGCGAATTCCCGACGGCTTTCGTGCAGTCTCGATGGATCCTGAGAAGCTCAACCGCCACCACCACTGCCGCCACCACCACCGCCACCACCGCCGCCACCACCGCCACCACCACCACCGCCACCGCCGCCACCGCCACCACCGCCACCACCGCCACCGCCGCCACCACCGCCACCACCACCACAGCTACCACCGCCGCCACCACCACCACCACAGCTACCACCACCGCCGCTTGTGCTAATTTTTTTAATAACCGCCGAGCCGCCCCCGCGTGTTTACTCTCTCCGCCAGGGTGTAATTAAAAAAATAAAACAAATACAGCCCCCGCGCCCGCAATCACGGCCGCGAGTTTTCAGCGTTGGGATTTTTTTTTTATTATTGTGGAGGACCGCAATAACGCTCGGCATCTTAGGAAAGGGAGAGCGGGGATTGCGGTGAGATCCCAGCCAGCTGGTCCTAAGCCCACGCCCAAACAGAAACCTCATAAAAATAGGGTTAGGGAGGCCTCTCCACTAATCCTCCCGCCCTGCCCCATTCAAATGATCGTTCCTTCAGTGGAGCGCCTCTCAGCTCCGCGAGAGAGTGAGAGAGTCGGGGCCTGTCCCTCCTCCTTCGCGTACCTCCCGCACCCACGAGGGTCGCTCACCGCGAGTCCTAGGGGCGTCGCCCGCCCGGGCGATTCGGACTCCGTCCAGGCCGAGAAGAGATACGCGGTTTGAGCGAAGTGGCCGGTTGTTGTGACATCATCGAAGTAATTTTTATTTCAAAATGTTTTTTAACAAATGCTTCACGACTCTCTGTCAAGCCGTGTCGGCCATGCGGGTGGTGTAACCATACTTCACCACACCGGTCAGTAGTGCGGCGTTGATGGAGTGGGGGGGAGGGGGGCAGGACCGTTGGCTACTGAGGATCGCCGGGGGCCGTGAATCGAACTCGGGTTGCCTTGCCCACGCAGCGATGCGCTAACCACTGCGCCACCACTCTGCGAATGCTCGTTCTCCCAACGTGAGGTGCTTTCGCTGCTGCGCTCGGCAGGACAAAGAATCGACCGCGTTCGTCTCGACGCCAGTGTAAAACGAAAACTGTACGTTCGATGAATATATTTAGCTCGGTCCTTTCATCCTCTCTTTGAAAACGATCAACTCTGATCGTTCATTTCCGTGTGTGCGAGCACCTTTCACGCAACTGCGAAGAGCAATAAATATCCGTTCTGTAAAAGCGTCTTTGACGATAATTCACGGCCGGCTTTTGGGTCAGATCGCGTCAGTAAAATGCGTGTAGTCAACCCTCCGCCACCCGACATCTCCAGCGCATAAAGTTGTCACGTGGACAAACTTGCCGATTTATTTCGACTTCAGCACTAGCAGTGATGCGGAAAGCGATCCACAAACAATTGGCTACAGATGTGTCCCAAAAGATATCTGGTGCTGCTGAAGCGGCAATACGTTGTTGGCACGTTTGTGCATCACGTTTTGACGACTTTATTATTTGTCTGCGTCAGGTGGAGGAGGGTTTACGACACACATTTTAACTCACGCGATCTCACGCGAAAGTCACCTGTGAATCGTGGTATTGGTCACCAAAGTACCATGTAATGAAATCGTCTGGGAGAGTTGAGCTGCGATGGGAAATCATGGGAGTTTTGAGTCTCTAAAACATTGCAGCAAGCGCCACTAGACACTCCGCTGTCGTGCCGGCTCCCACAATGCACCACGCATTGTGTGACGTCATGAATCTAACACGCTGTTGCTGCTGCTGTTGTTGTTGTTATTTGATGAACTGTTGTGATGCACAAACAACATCGTGCAGATGGTACGGCACAATTGTGTTTTATTTTTGTTTTGTTTAAACCATCGCAATATCTGCAGCAGACAAAAACAACCCCCCCCCAACCTCACAAAGTCGTCACCCTTTTCTACTCTTAGGCTTTTTCGGTAAAGTCACGTAGGTAACAAAATCTAAATAAATTAAATCACGACGTTTCGGGAGCTACACAATCATCCTTCTTCAGGTGGGGACAACGTCGTGATTTAATTTATTTAATTTTTTACCTACATGGTGACTTTACCGAAAAAACAAAGAGTATGAATCCTTGCAGTCACGAAAACTTCAAATCTACAATCGTCACCCTTTCACCCAAAAGCGTCCCCCTCGAACGTTCGAGAGCGCGATCACGTCCGGCACGAGTCGCCCAACAGATACAACTCGCGGACACGCAAACAAAACGCACGCGGTCGTGCGTGCGGTGGAACACATCCCACGTTCACGGCCGGGAACCAGCGGCGGGCAGCTCCCACGTGACCACGGCGAGAAACGAGCAAAGCGAATCCCTCCATCAACCTCGTCCGCAAGGTGGTACTCATTTTACACCGCACACACACCACACACACACACCACACAAACACCACACACACACACACCGCACACACACCACACACACACACCACACAAACACCACACACACACACACCGCACACACACCACACACACACCACACACACACACCACACACACACTACAAACACACCACACACACACCACAAACACACACCACACACACACACCACACACACACCCACCACACACACACCACACAAACACCACACACACACACCACACAAACACCACACAAACACCACACACACACACCACACAAACACCACACACACACACCACACAAACACCACACACACACACCACACAAACACCACACACACACACCACACAAACACCACACACACACACCACACAAACTCCACACACACCCACCACACACACACCGCACACACACCACACACACACACCACACAAACACCACACACACACCACACAAACACCACACACACACACCACACAAACACCACACACACACACCACACAAACACCACACACACACCCACCACACAAACACCACACACACACACCACACAAACACCACACACACACACCACACAAACACCACACACACACCCACCACACAAACACCACACACACACACCACACAAACACCACACACACCACACAAACACCACACACACACACCACACAAACACCACACAAACACCACACACACACACCACACAAACACCACACACACACACCACACAAACACCACACACACACACCACACAAACTCCACACACACCCACCACACAAACACCACACACACCCACCACACAAACACCACACACACCCACCACACAAACACCACACAAACACCACACACACACACCACACAAACACCACACACACACACCACACAAACACCACACACACACACCACACAAACACCACACACACACACCACACAAACACCACACACACACACCACACAAACACCACACACACACACACCACACAAACACCACACAAACACCACACACACACACCACACAAACACCACACACACACTGGGTTACAGTCGGACCGCCGACTGTAACCCACGAACGCGCTCCGGACCGCGGCGGCCACTCGGCACGCGACGGAGACGTCTTCCATCGACGCCGAGCTGCCACGGTGAACCCTCCCTCCCCCTCCCCATCTCCCCTCTACCCCACCGACGTCTCGGTGCGACGGCTCGCTCGGAGATGTCCCTCTTCATCTTCAACGCCTTTCGCGCGAGCAACCCCCCCCCCCCACACACATTGTGCCTCTGCGCTCTTCTGTGCCCTCTCTCTCGTGTGCCCTCTCCGTCTCGTGTGTCCTCTCTCTCTCTCGTGTGCCCTCTCTCTCTCGTGTGCCCTTTCTCTCTCGTGCCCTCTCTCTCTCTCTCGTGCCCTCTCTCTCGTGTGCCCGCGGTTGCTTCCCAACGCCCGCGTCTGCACCGCCGCGGTTTAACCGGCCCGAGTGAAGCGGGGCCGGCCACAAAGAGGCGCCTTGTCCACCCCCCCATCCACCCACACCGCTTCCTCGCCTTCATTAGTTTGAGATTAAATTAGCGGCACCCGTGGCAAATCGCCGGCACCCTGAGCGCAAGCACACACAGTGCCAATGCCCGAGCGGGCGTGATGCTTACTCTGCCCAAGTTCAACAATGCAGAATGCGTGTGAGACCCCGGACACGGATCCCTCGAATAGCAGCACGCACGCACACCACGCACACACCACGCACACCACGCACACACCACGCACACACCACATACACCACGCACACACCACACACACCACGCACACACCACACACACCACGCACACACCACACACACCACACACACCACGCACACACACCACGCACACCACGCACACACCACACACACCACGCACACACCACACACACACGCCACACACCACGCACACACCACACACACACACCACACACCACGCACACACCACGCACACACCATGCACACACCACGCACACACCACGCACACCACGCACACACCACGCACACACACAACACGCACACACACCACGCACACACGACACACACCACGCACACCACGCACACACCACACACACCACGCACACCACGCACACACCACGCACACACAACACGCACACACACCACGCACACACGACACACACCACGCACACCACGCACACACCACACACACCACGCACACACCACGCACACACCACGCACACACCACGCACACACCATGCACACACCACGCACACACCATGCACACACCACGCACACACCACGCACACCACGCACACACCACGCACACACACAACACGCACACACACCACGCACACACCATGCACACACCACGCACACACCATGCACACACCACGCACACCACGCACACACCACATACACACAGCACACACACACACCACGCACACACCACATACACACAACACACACACCACGCACACCACGCACACCACGCACACCACGCACACACCACGCACACACCACACACACACAACACACACACACACCACGCACACACCACATACACACAACACACACACACAACACACACACACCACACACACACCACATACACACAACACACACACCACATACACACAACACACACACCACGCACACCACGCACACACCATGCACACACCACACACACACCACATACACACAACACACACACACACCACACACACACCACATATACACAACACACACACCACATACACACAACACACACACCACGCACACCACACACACACCACACACACCACGCACACCACATACACACAACACCACACACACCACGCACACACCACGCACACACCACATACACACACCACGTGCACACCACACACACCACACACACGCCACACACATCACGCACACACCAAGCACACCACACACACCACGCACACACCACACACACCACGCACACACAACACACACAACACACACCACACACACCACACACACACCACACACACCACGCACACACCACACACACACCACACACACCACGCACACACAACACACACCACTCACACCACCCACACACCACACACACCACACACACCATACACACACACCACACACACCACGCACACACCACACACACCACGCACACACCACGCACACCCCACACACACCACGCACATACACCACACACACACACCACGCACACACACCACACACCACGCACACACCACGCACACACACCACACACAGCACACACATCACACACACACCACGCACACACACACCACACACACACCACGCAAACACCACACACACCCACCACACAAACACCACGCACACACCACGCACACACCACGCAAACACCACACACACCCACCACACAAACACCACACACACACCACATACACACCACACACACACCACGCACACACACACCACGCACATACACCACACACACACCACGCACACACACCACACACACACACCACGCACACACACCACACACACACCACACAAACACCACACACATACACACCACACACACACCACACACACACCAGACTGGCACAAGCGGCGTCAGCGAGCACCTATTAAGGCCGGCACGGCACAAGAGGGGTGTTTGCTGTGGCCAGCGCCACTCTGGGCTGCGTTTGTCTCCCCGGTGCTGAGGTTGCGTGGGGAGCGGTGGCGCAGCGGTCAGCACTACGCTGCGCTACGAACCCGGCAACCCGAGTTTGATTCCCGCTCGCGGCCAACACCGGTGAAGTTCATCCGAACCGGTACCTGGGCCTCCCCTAGGTCGACTCAACCTAAAATGAGTACCTGGTGCGGTGTGTAAAAATCGCCACTGGGGAGACAAAGGCGGCTGGACTTGGTGCTGGCCATCCACCCCCTCGTGTTTCCTGTGCCGGCCTTCATAGATGCCCGCTCACAGCACTTGCCCCAACACTCTGTGACAGGCTACACGGGGGATCTTTGTCTTTGATGCGTTCACACTGCACCAGCGACTCCATCAGTCGCTGATGTGGGCAGGGGGCCTGGCTGGGAATAGATCGCATGACGCGAGGTTCACAGCGGCAGAGTTTCCCAGTCTCTTGCCCATTTCACGTTTCTCTCTCCGAGTGTAAACATAGATAGGCGGACGATATTCGCCTCCTTTCACACGTCCACGTAAATAAAACAAAATTAAGAAGTATTTCTTACACAGAGCCACCACCAGCCTGCAAGGGCTTCTGGGAGAGTAAAACACTCGAGTCACAGAGAGGCTGTAGTGGGGGGCTGTGGTGGGGGGGTGGGGGCTGTGTTGGGGGGTGGGGGCTGTAGTGGGGGGCTGTGGTGGGGGGGGGGCTGTAGTGGGAGGGTTGTGGTGGGGGGGGGGTGGGGGCTGTAGTGGAGGGGTGGGGGCTGTGGTGGGGGGTGTAGTGGGGGGGTGGGGGCTGTAGTGGGGGGTGGGGGCTGTGGTGGGGGGTAGGGGCTGTGGTGGGGGGGTGGGGGCTGTAGTGGAGGGGTGGGGGCTGTGGTGGGGGGGTGGGGGCTGTGGTGGGGGGTGTAGTGGGGGGGTGGGGGCTGTAGTGGGGGGTGGGGGCTGTGGTGGGGGGTGGGGGCTGTGGTGGGGGGGTGGGGGCTGTGGTGGGGGGTGTAGTGGGGGGGTGGGGGCTGTAGTGGGGGGTGGGGGCTGTGGTGGGGGGGTGGGGCTGTGGTGGGGGGTGGGGGCTGTGGTGGGGGGGTGGGGGCTGTAGTGGGGGGTGGGGGCTGTGGTGGGGGGGTGGGGGCTGTGGTGGGGGGGGGGTGTAGTGGGGGGCTGTAGTGTAGGTGCGGGTGTTGTCACAGGCTGGGCGTGGCATGTAGTTTGGCCCCGGGCGGGCATCCTTGTGATTGGGATGCAATCAAAGGGAAAGTCGCGGGCAGCCTTGGGGTCGTGGTGGTCGTCGTGGAGGTGATTGTTACGATGATCGCAGGTGGTGTTATTGGTGGTGGTGATAATGATGGTGGCTGTCGTGCAGGTGGTGTTATTAGTGATGCCGGAGAGAAAGACTTGCGGCTGTGTTAACCAAAGTGACGGCGGTGGAGGTGACGTTCGATTGCTTTGGTGGCGATGACGATGACGGTGGTGACGGTGGTGGTGGTGCCGGGGGGTAGCGGCTTGCGGCGATGGCACTGCGCGGGGTGACGACGGTGCTCGCGGCGCTCCGAGTGGCGGCGGCGGAGGCTTGGGTTGGCGGTGGCAGCAGAGGCGGTGGCAGCGGGAGGCGGATTACGGCATTCCGTGCTCACCGCCCCGGCTACCGCCCGGCTAATATTGGCGGTGCGCGGCGCCCTGCCCGTCACGCCTCCACCCGCACCCCCACCCTCCACCCACCCCCTCGGTGTTGATTCAGGTGGAGGCCGCCGGCTTGCTCGCGCTTTCTGCACAGCGAGCAGATTTTTTTGTGTTTTGTTCCTCCGCCCTGATTTGTCTTCCCCTGGAAGCGGCTCCGACGAGGACAACCCCCAGGACTCTGGCGTGTTCCCCCTCCACCTGGAGCGGTGATACTGCCCGAGCCGTGGAGCCGTGGAGCCGTGCCATGAAACGCCGTGCCGTGCCGTGCCATGTAACGCCGTGCCGTGCCATGCCGTGCCGTGCCTTGGTGCCGTGCCATGAAACGCCGTGCCGTGCCGTGCCATGTAACGCCGTGCCGTGCCGTGCAATGCCGTGCCGTGCCTTGGTGCCGTGCCATGTAACGCCGCGCCGTGCCGTGCCATGTAACGCCGTGCCGTGCCGTGCCATGCCGTGCCGTGCCTTGGTGCCGTGCCATGTAACGCCGCGCCGTGCCGTGCCGGCCGAGCGGCACAGCCACGTAGGCAGGGTCCGCACTCACGAAGCCTCAAGGACATCGAGGGCCTGGCCAGCCCAGGGCCCTTGGGCCTTGCGGAGGGCCTCAATTAAAACAAAACTAACTCGGTGCTTGACTTCAGCGCGAACGGTCCGGGAAACCTGTTCCAGGGATTGCTGGGGCCTCATTTTGTCTTCACGACATAGCGGCGGTGGTGATACTGTTCACGGGATTATAGTGATGCAGGGTGCAGTCAGATAGGGTTATTATGAATAGGTGGTACCTTGTACTCTCGTTGGAGTGCCTTACGCCAAAAATGATCTACTCCAAGCCAGCTTTGTGGAAGCGTTCAGGAAAATATCGAGTGGGAAATAAAGTTCTGGATACACGATATTATAACGGCTGGAATGTAACATTGCAGCTCTATGAAACATCCCCTGGTGTATCTTGTTGGTTCTTTCGCTAAAGTCACGTAGAAGGGAAGTAATAAAATAATAAAAATAAAACATAATAAAATAATTCTCACGACGTTTCGGCCACAGCACAAGCAGCCGTCCTCCGGTGAAGACCAGGTCTGTCGAGGCGACAGCGTCTAAATGAAACACCACCACGCTTGGAGCGTCTATTTAAGCTGGGTGTAATATGGTCATCGAAGCCATAGAGCATTGCCACGTGTATTACTGCCAGCGATGTTCCGAAACGAATATCGTTCTGATCGTTTTAACTTTAATTTATCTTAACGAACGCTGTCGTATGGCGACTGCCGCTTGCTACTGTTCTCATGATCGAGTCGATGATCGCCCCCCCCCCCTTTCGGAATGACTCGGCCGTCACAGTATCCTACAACCACGTGCAAGTCCTGGCGTAAACACATGACGTGCGATTCGAACACCACGTTGGAAAACACTCGACACTCAAATAACTCGCGGCGAATGACAACGGCGTGCGTAGCATCGCTCGTGGGTGGCGGTAAATGGAAGGAATTTAATCCACAGAGCCCCCCCCCCCCACCGATACAAACTAAAACAGCCCAACATCTCCGCCCCCATCCCCCCATCAGACCTACAACCCCACGGCGACGGGAGCCGCAACGCGACGCAGCTATTCTGCCTCGTGCCGACGGCGGCGCAGCGAGCAGGCGGTTGCCGATCGATGATTTCTAGCGACGCGGCGAGCGATGGAGGGTTTCTCTCTTTGTTTTACGATCAGTGGAAACAAGAAGATGCTCGGTGTAGTCGGCACTTTGCTTCGTTCATCGTTTCGTATTGTTTTTTTATAACTTTGCTTCGTTCATCATTTCGTATTGTTTTTTTATAACTTTGCTTCGTTCATCATTTCGTATTTTTTTTATAACTTTGCTTCGTTCATCGTTTCGTATTTTTTTTTATAACTTTTCGTCGTTCATCATTTCGTATTTTTTTTTATAACTTTGCTTCGTTCATCATTTCGTATTTTTTTTTTTATAAATTTGCTTCGTTCATCATTTCGTATTTTTTTTTTATTACTTTGCGTCGTTCATCATTTCGTATTTTTTTATAACTTTGCTTCGTTCATCATTTCGTATTTTTTTTTATAACTTTGCTTCGTTCATCATTTCGTATTTTTTTTATAACTTTTCGTCGTTCATCATTTCTGTTTTTTTTTATAACTTTGCTTCGTTCATCATTTCGTATTTTTTTTTTTATAAATTTGCTTCGTTCATCATTTCGTATTTTTTTTTTTTATAAATTTGCTTCGTTCATCATTTCGTTTTTTTTTTTATATAACTTTGCGTCGTTCATCATTTCGTATTTTTTTTTATAACTTTGCTTCGTTCATCATTTCGTATTTTTTTTTATAACTTTTCGTCGTTCATCATTTCTGTTTTTTTTTATAACTTTGCTTCGTTCATCATTTCGTATTTTTTTTTTATAAATTTGCTTCGTTCATCATTTCGTATTTTTTTTTAATAAATTTGCTTCATTCATCATTTCGTATTTTTTTTTTTTATAACTTTGCTTCGTTCATCATTTCGTTTTTTTTTTTATAACTTTGCTTCGTTCATCATTTCGTATTTTTTTTTATAACTTTGCTTCGTTCATCATTTCGTTTTTTTTTACTTTGCTTCGTTCATCATTTCGTATTTTTTTTATAACTTTGCTTTATGTAAACCCCCACCTCTCGCTCACTCTCTCACTCTCTCTCTCTCTCGAGACAAATGCGGTTTCCTTCGCGAGCCGAATGAAAACACTCGAAGAGGAAGTGACCAATTCCATCCCAAGTCGAAGCCTCCTGCACCGAATCGTCTCGAGACTCACCGATGCTACCCCGTGTCAATAGACCGCTATTAGTAGTAGTAGTAAGATGATGACTACTACTGGTGCACGGTGTATGGATTAAATTACTTCATGTGTTTCGATTTAAAGCTTTTGTGACTGCATGGATTCATCTTCTTGGTTCTTTGGGTAAAAAAAATAAAACGTAATAAAATACAATTTCATTATGTTTTATTTTTATTATTCTATTACTTCCCTTCTACGTGACTTTACCGAAAGAACCAAGAAGATGACATCATGTACTTTTCTATTATAAATTCCCTGCAGAAATAAGCGGGCGGGTGCGCGGACCACAGACAAACGCCATCGCTCTTACCGGGCGCACCTTCAATGAAGGACAACGCGTCCCCCAGTACGTCCGAGAAACGTCGGTGACAACGAGCGGCCAAAGCGCTGGCGATGACGCGGCAGCCACAGGAGAGGATAACACGCGGGAGAGGGCGGTTCGGGGGAGGGGGGCGTGCGATGAAACCGGATCGTGTGCAGGTGCCGGACCGATTGGTGCATACTCTTAGTTCTTTCGGTAAAGTCACGTAGGTAAAAAATAAAATTCAAATTAATAAAAAATAAAATCATAAAATCACGACGTTTCGGAGGCAACACGAGTCTCCGTCATCAGATGGGACCGTCACAGCCAGATTTGCTGCATCAAGTGAGGCAGGGATTCAAGATGCAAGCTCTTAAAAACAAGTTAAGGGGGAGGAGCATCCCAGGGCCAGCCGTGACAAATGACGGAGGCTTGGGGAGGGCTTCGTGCAGCAGTGGACTGAGCATGGCTGGTGATGACGTAGACACGAGACGCGTGCATTCGTGACAAAAACAAGACAAAAGACCCCCGTGTAGCCTCAACAGGCTGTTGCGGCAAGTGCTGTTAGCGAGCACCTACGGAGGCCGACACGCGGGCGAGAAGCCAGCACCACGCCCGGCCGCCTTTGTCTCCTCAGTGGCGATGTTTACACACCGCGCCAGGTGCTCATTTGAGGCTGAGTCGACCTAGTGGAGGAGGCCCAGGACCACGGTTCTGATAATCGTCACCGGCGTTGGCCGCGAAGCAGGAATCGAACTCGGGCCGCCGGGTTCGCAGCGCAGCGCGCCGACCGCTGCGCCACCGCTCCCCGCTCTTCACGACACCCGCGCACACGGGGACACTTACTTACACCATGGTCCCTCTCTCGACGAAGCTGCACCGACTGTCAGCGAGCACCGGTCAGGCCTGGCACGGCGTGCGAGGCCGTCTTGCGTCCGCTGCACCACGTAGCCCCGTTTCAGGCTGAGCCGACCTACGCGGGGCGTGCGCAGGCGACGTCTCAGAGACGGGACTCGCACTGGCGTTGTGCCTCGTGGCCGTGAGTTGCACCGCAGGGTTGCCATCATCATATCCAAACTATTTTAAAAACTAAACAATTCTATTTGTATTTGAAAAAGTAAGCCCCACGCTGAGCCGTTACAGCCCTTTTTGAGAAGTGACCTCAACGAAGTGGCTCATCGCGTGGAAATGTAGCAGCAGTCGAATGCTCTCGAAGCTTCTAAATGTGGAGGGTGAAAACCGGAGGAGGATGCGGAGAAAATCCCACGCGACCACGGGGAGAGAAACTCGCAAATCCAAATAACACAGCAGGCTGTCAGGGTCGGGCGTGGACAATTCCCCGGTAACGGAATTAGACAACGCAGCATAGAAACCCGCCAATAACAGAATGTAACACAGACGTCGCTCTGGGGATCTTCGTTTCTGAATGCTTAATGCACAGCAGACTGGACGTCCTGGTCACGCATCACAACACTACATCGAACAACAACAGGAGCATCAACACGCGGCCACAGCGTGTTAGATTCATCCCACTCTGCTGGTGTGTCATTGTTGTGTCTCTCTCTGTGTGTCTCTGTGTTGTCTCTCTCTGCTGGTGTGTCTGTGTGTCTATGTTGTGTGTCTCTCTCTGTGTGTGTCTCTGTGTTGTCTCTCTCTGCTTGTGTGTCCGTCTGTGTGTCTCCGCTCGACCTGTTGACGACTGCTCGTGTTGCAATCAAACGTCGTATTCTATTACTTAATTAATTTTCTTTCGACGTGACTATAACCGAAAGAACCAAAGAGTAGATTTCGTAATGTCACACAATGCGTGGTGCATTGTGGGGGCCGGCACGAGAGCAGAGTGACGGGTGTAAGTTGAAGGATCTTATTAGTATCTAATGGCGCTTGCAACAATGTTTTAGTGACTCAAACTCCCATGATTTCCCATCTCAGCTCAACTCTTCCAGACGATTGAATTACGCATGGGCTTTCGCGCCCAATATAACGATTCACGTGTGCATGCATGTTGAACTTAACGCAGTGAGATCGCGTGGGTAAAATGCGCGTCGTAAAACCCTTCCTCCACCTGACACAGCCAATGAACAAAGTTGTCACGTGATGCACAAAAAAAGTGCCTGTTCATTACCGATTCGTCTGATTTTGTTTATTTTGTGTTGCTGCCAGGGAAACACCGGTGCGCACATTGTTTCAAACCTTGCGCCTCACTCTCCAACACGCCGGTGGCGCCGCTGAAATCCGTAAGCGACGGGGCGCGCGAGCTCGTCGCGTGACAGCGTTCTAGAACAGTCCGCACGCGTTCTACAGCCGGCATCATCAGGCAGTGGCCAGAGATCGGCCGTTGCTTTCGTAACGCGAATTGGATACGACGCGATGGAGTCACCGGAACCGCGTCGCGCGATTCGGAACCAGCGGTGGTACGGCTGCCTCGGCCTGGCATCGTACAAAGCGGTGGGATGCTGCTGGATGCTTCTAGATGCTACCCATGCGCCTCTGCGTTTGTTCGGCCCGCGTTATGCATCTCGCGTGGTTATCGCGGACTCTGCTTTGCCCTGTGTTGTGTGTTATTGAGAGCGAGGTTTCTCTATCACCTGGTGCTCTTCAGGAACGCGACTGCTCCTACCGCGTTAGGGGAGAACAGGCCGTACTTGCTGATGCGATAAACACGCAACTGGAAATTCCGTTGCCCTGGAATCGCACGAATAAGTTTACAACGTACGCACACACTCACGTGTCAGCCCCCCCACCTCCTCCCAACGCACTGACGATGATTATTATCTCATTAATCATCCCTTACAGCCCCTGCACCCATGAAACTCCACAGCGATGGGCGACCATAAGAGTCAATAACGTACTAAACAATGACGAGCACACCCCCCCCGACCCCCGCCGCCACCTATTTCATTATAAAGTCATGCTGCACACGTAACAAAAGACAAAGTCCCCCCACGTAGCCTCATAAACATCTCGGAGCCAACTGTTGTTAGCCGGGAGACCTACGACGGCTGGCAAGGTCGTCAAGGGGGTGCTGTGGCCGCCACCACGCGTTCGTCTCTCCAGTACTCATTCAAAGGCCAAGACCGCCAAGCGAAGGCCAAGAACCGCTTCGGATGTCACTCGCCATTGGCCGGGAATCGAACTCGGGTGTCACCGAGTTCGTGGCGGGGCATTGCTAAGCAAGGCACCGGCTGCTTCCTACCTCGACGGCTGGCACAGGCAGGCTGTCGGGGCGACGGCTTCATCGGTGTGGGCCAGCACCTCGGTGCAGGCTGGCACGGTGCACGAGTGGGGGGGGGGGCTGCAGATAGAACCTTACTCTACCAGGTACTCATGTAAAGCTGAGTCAACCTCGGGGAGGCCAAGAATCAGTTCAAATATCACTCCCCCATTGATCTGAGGTCAAGGAGTTCACGGAGCAGTGCTAAGCACTGTACCCCGTAGGGACAAAGATAAAGATCCCCCGTATAGCCTTAACAGAGAGTTGGGGCAAGTGCTGTTTGCGAGTAGCACCTATGAAGGTCGGCACTGCACACGAGGGGTTGGGTGGTCAGCACGACGCCCGGCCGCCCTCTTCTCCCGAGTGGCAACATTTACATACGACACCAGGTAGTCATTTGAGGCTGAGTCGACCTAGCGGAGGCCCAGGACCAGTTCAGACAATCGTCACTGGTGTTGGCTGCTCGGGTAGAGACGAACCGGTCCGCGCTGGAAACGCATACGGCGATCACTTAGTCGCGCTGTCCACCAATCGATAATTTTTTATTTATTTTACAAGTCGCCTTTCTTAAAACCAAGGCCCCATGTACGTGAATTATTGTCCTAAATTTAAGCCTTTGAACCATCCAATTAAGTTCGTCTACAACCGCGCGTTTGCATAACGCCGACTTAGTTATAATCTGTGAGCGCCAGGATACACAGGTTAACGTATTAAGTTTTATTTTTTTACTTTGGACATCAAATGGTGACTGTCAATAGATTAAACAATTTACTGAGCTATTATTTGTTTCTTTCGGTTAAGTCACGTCTAAAGATAAAATAATAAATTAAATTAAATAATAGAATACGACGTTTCGATTGCAACACAAGCAATCATCATCAGGTATAATGAAATAGCGACATAAAATCTAACCAGAAAACTATAGACAGACATATTAGCAGACAGATATCACCAAGATACATAGCGAGAGCAACACAGGTAACAGAGAGGGGTGATCGTCTCGGTGTGGTGGCCTTAAATAGACAGAGGGGGGGCGGAGGCAGAGAGAGGGAGGAGGGTTAAAGAAAAAATTAGCATATCAATGAGTCGTATTCTATTATTTAATTTAATTTATTATTTTATCTTTAGACGTGACTTAACCGAAAGAAACAAATAATAATTCCTGCAGTCACGAAAGTTCTAAAATTAAGATTACTGAGCTATCTTGATTGGTCGACCTGGCGGTAATCGTGGGCCGAGAGCCTGCGTGCCCCTTCACACCAAAGATTAATAATATCAGCTTAATATCAGCTTGTTTGACGAAATGTCGACCAGGCTAAGAGAGTGGCTACACGAAATCAGACTAAATGAATGCACGGACGAGAGCGGAGTGGAGTGTTCATGGAAAGAGGGCAATGCGGCCTCTTGAAGACTGCGCCGAGTTGGCGTGCGCTGTCCGCTATGACTCACGGATGAGACATATCGTGAACGATGATGCGGGTGCGGCAAAGAGTGAAGAGCGCGCAACAGAAGCACGGAGAGATGGACGCCTGAAATGACTCCAGATTTGAAGTTTTCGTGACTGCAAGGATCCATACTCTTTGGTTCTTTCGGTAAAGTCACGTAGGTGAAAAATATATATAATAATAAATAATAATACATAATAATACATATTTTTTTGCTGTGACTGTCCTACCTGATGACGGAGGCTTGTGTTGCTTCCGAAACGTCGTGATTTAATTTAGTTATTTTCATTTTTATTTTTATTATTTTACTATTTTATCATTTTTTTTCACCTACGTGATTTTACCGAAAGAGCTTGAGATGACGTTCAGAAAGAGGAGCACGTGAGAATCGGAGAACGTCCGCAGGAGGATGACATCGTCCACCCTATCGAAGAGAGCTGGGCGATCTCGGGACACTTGCACGAGACGGCCTGGAACAACAGCGGAGCAGGCAGCTTGAATAAAAGAACTCGTTCCGAGAGGCACGTCCACCGGGGAGACAGAGCGATGAAACCGGCTCGTGTTGCGCAGGTGCTCGGTGTTTTGTTACGTGGCGGAGAGGGTGGTGGCGACTGCTGCTGCTGCTTGGGGTCAGGCCTTCATCCAGCAGTGGATGGGGCACGGCTGTTGACGATGAAATGCACACCGCCTGCAAGCGAGACGACGCGCTTCGTGGGTGTTAATGGAACCTCTGGCTGCCGCTCGCCATCCCCGCTCGCCCCGTGCTCCCGGAGAACCGACAGACGATATTCCGCTGGGCCCCAGTTGTAAGGTTAGCAAAATACTCGCCTTTTTTTCGCGGAGGGGGGGGGTGGGTGGTGGTTGCGGCGCAGTGACGACGCCTGCGTTTGGTTAGCGACTCTCGCTGGAGCACCTCGGACGGTGTCTGCACGGCGGCTGCAGGCGGCGTCGGCTCTCAACCAGAGGTCGCAAACGGGTTTTGATTCCTTACCCGTACCCGTACCCGGTCGCACCAGGGTCGCAAATGGGTACCCGTTCCCTACCCGTACCCTACCCGAAATGAGTGACAGTTACTCACCAGTGACTCACGGCCTACCCGTACCCGTACCCGGCCGCACCAGGGTCGCAAACGGCTACCCGTACCCGCACGGTACGGGTAGCCGGGTATCGGGTAGGGTACGGGTATCGGGTACCCGGTTGCGACCTCTGCTCTCACCCCCCCCCCCCCCCGCGCCGCTCTTCTCGCTGCCCGCCTGCCCGCCTCGCTCGCTCGTCCTCTCGTCCTTCTCTCCTCGTCGGCCCGGCAATCGTCATCATTCTAGGTTTGAAGTTTTCGTGACTGCAAGGGTCCATACTCTTTGGTGTTTTCGGTAAAGTCACGGAGGTGAAAAAATAAAAATGAAAAAATAAAGTAAAATAAATTAAAATAAAAGTCGTAATCATCCTCGTGCCCACAGAGTCAGGTCGTCCGTGCTGTCTCATCATACGCGTGTGTGTGTGGGTGTGTGCGTGTGTGTGTGCGTGTGTGTGTGTGCGTGTGTGTGTGTGCGTGTGTGTGGGTGTGTGCGTGTGTGGGTGTGTGCGTGTGTGTGTGTGCGTGTGTGTGTGTGCGTGTGTGTGTGCGTGTGTGTGTGTGCGTGTGTGTGTGTGTGCGTGTGTGTGGGTGTGTGCGTGTGTGGGTGTGTGCGTGTGTGTGTGCGTGTGTGTGCGTGTGTGTGTGTGCGTGTGTGTGGGTATGTGCGTGTGTGTGTGTGGGTATGTGCGTGTGTGTGTGTGCGTGTGTGTGTGTGCGTGTGTGTGTGTGCGTGTGTGTGGGTGTGTGCGTGTGTGGGTGTGTGCGTGTGTGTGTGTGCGTGTGTGTGTGCGTGTGTGGGTGTGTGCGTGTGTGTGTGTGCGTGTGTGTGGGTATGTGCGTGTGTGTGTGTGCGTGTGTGGGTGTGTGCGTGTGTGTGTGCGTGTGCGTGTGTGGGTGTGTGCGTGTGTGTGTGTGGGTGTGTGCGTGTGTGTGTGTGTGTGCGTGTGTGTGGGTGTGTGCGTGTGTGTGTGCGTGTGTGTGGGTGTGTGCGTGTGTGTACCTGGTGCGTACCTGAGTACCTGGTGCGGTGTGTAAACATCGCCACTAGGGAGACAAAGGCGGTCGGGCGTGGTGCTAGCCACCCACCCCCTCGTGTACCGTTCCGGCCTTCATAGGTGCTCGCTAACAGCACTTGCCCCTACAGTCTGTTAAGGCTATATGGGGGATCTTTATCTTTGTGTGTGTGTGTGTGCGTGTGTACGTATGTCGAACTTTTTTCGCACCGTGCAAAGCCAACCGTGTCAACAAACTGAACAGGAAAAGTAGTTTGAGTGAAATGAGTTTTCAATCTAAATGTAAGAGTGCACAGTTACAGTTGCTTCCCAATGTCGGAAAGAAGAGCGTTCCAGACGGCCGCAAAAGCGCATCCGAAAGCGCGCGATGCGGTGACATTGACACAGCGCCATGTCTATCGATATTGGTCATGGTACTGGTAGGAACCTCCTGGTTACACCAGCCCACAGGGGATTATTGTGTCCGTCCGTCCGTCGTGCATCCAAAAATGGGAGGGGTGGGGCTGGGTGGAGAGGGGAGGGGCTGGGTGGGGAGGGTGGGGAGGGGCTGGGCGGGGAGGGGCTGGGTGGGGTGGGGGCTGGTCACCCCGTGGTGTCCTTATAAAACTCAACGTTTAACCTGCTCACGCCGGCTTGTGCCCGCCCTCACAGTCGGCCATATTTGCGGAATACACCACGCCGCCGTTGACCCTGGCCATTGACCGAGCAACCCAACGTTCATACCAGCTCCCTCCGCAGGAATGTGTTTATAAGCCAACGACTTAATCATCGTTATCATCGTCGTCGTCATCGTCGTCGCCAGGCCGCCCTGGATCGACGCCGTTCGAGGAGCAGAGCGAGCAGCAGGCTGCGACTGCACGGACTTGAGCGAAATCTCGAATGGTGAATTCTCCGCACGCGCCAGGCAGCTCCGGCGGATAATTACTATTGCACAATCACAATTAATTTACGGAAACATTTAACATTTAACACACTCGTATGTTTACAAACATTGCAGTTTAGGTGCACTTCAAGGCCACGTGAAGTGTGGAAAACGTGTTGGCACATACGCGTAAAAAAACACAAAGGTGCCCCGTATAGCCCTACACGATTTTTGGGGCAAGTGCTGTAAGAGATCAGCACCTATGGAAGCAGCCACGGCTCACGAGGTGGTAGGTGGCCAGCACCACAGCCTTTGTCTCACCAGTGGTGCTGTTTACACACCGCACCAGGTACTCTATTTAAGGCTGAGTCGACCTAGGGGAGGCCCAGGACCGGTTCAGATAATCCTCACTGGTGTCGGCCGTGAGCAGGAATCGAACCCGGGTCGCCGGCTTCGTAGCGCTGACCGCTACGCCACCGCTCCCCCACCCATCCCCTCCCCGTACACGCACACACACACGCACGGCGCACACACACACGCACGGCGCACACACACGTACCCCTCTTTATCACTAACCGAATCAAAGGGGGCAAATGCAACGTAGGATATGGAACATTTCTGCTGTTGATTTGCGAGATCAGGCCGTGTCAATAGGAGCCAAGCCCCCGCCCCCCAGCGGAATGCGTTGGCCTCTGGGTTAGGGGGCCTGTCCCAGCGCCCGAGGACAGGGCCGACCTGCCCGGCTTCGCGGCCCCACGGGGCCTTGTTCCAATTGACTCGCGAACCCGCTCGTCGGCATCTCTCCCGGCAGGAAGCTCGCCCCGGCCCGCGTCGGCGGCGTTGAGTTTCGCTTCTGGTTCGGAGGTGAGACGGGGAGACGCGCGGAGAGACGGGGAGAAGAGACGGGGAGAAGAGATGGGGAGAAAAGGCGGGGAGAAGAGACGGGGAGAAGAGGCGGGGAGGTGAGATGCGGCACCGGGATGAAGGATGTTGCAGCGTCGTCATCGCTACTAGCGTCGTTGTCGAAATGAGCATCGTAGATTTCAATGAATACAATCATCACCATCATCATCATCTAGATTTGAAGCTTTCGTGACTGCAAGGATTCATACTCTTAGGTTGTTTCGGTAAAGTCACGTAGGTAAACAAATAAAATTAAAATTAATAAAAGTAAAATAAAAAATCACGATGTTTCGGAGGCAACACAAGCTTCCGTCTTCAGGTGGAACGTCACAGCACGATTGCTGTATCAAGTAATGATATCAAGTAATGATACAACAATCGTTGCCTCCAAAACGTCGTGATTTTTTATTTTACTTTCATTAATTTTAATTTTATTTTTTACCTACGTGACTTTACCGAAACAACCTAAGAGTATCATCATCATCATCATCGCCACGATAGCTAATGGGAATGCGGCACCGTTGTGCACAATAGCGCTGCTATGAAAGACGGTGGCAATCACTCGGTAGTCCAAACGATTTTGCAAAAACTCCCTCTAACCCAACACGATTATAAACCCTCTGCTTCACCCTCGTTCAAACCCTATCCCTGACCCCAAAACCACCCCCAACCTCAACCGGAAACCTTACCCTATCATATCCCGAACTGCTAACCTCATCCATATTCCTCACCTCAACCCTATCTCCTCTAACCCTAACCCCGACCCAATACCAACCAATCCCAACCGTATCTCTAACTCCTAAGCTCAACCCTAATCCTATCCCTAACTCCTGACCCCAACCCTATAACCCTAACCATCCCGATCTTATACCTCGCCCGAAATCCCGGCCATATCCTTAGCTCCTAGCCTCAAACCCTAACCCTTATCCCATCCCATCTCGCCCCCACGCCCCCACTCGCGTTGTTCCATTGAACTTCGCGGTGCGTTCACTGACGAGGCCCCGAGGCCACGCGGGTGAACGAACGCGGCGTTGTTGGTTCACTGCGCGTCTGCATTGCGGCGCTACGGAGAGAGGACGATCGTGGCTCTAGAGGAGAGTGTCGCGCCTGTGAGAGAGAGAGGGAGGGAGAGAGACGCTCGCCTGCGTGGTGTCTTTCAGCAACAAGGCTCGGCACTGCACGTCGATTCATCATAAAGGCTTGTGTTCTTTGGGGGGGGGGGGGGGGTGGTTAGATCTCGTGAAGTAGGAATGCGCTTTCTTGGTTCTTTCGGTAAAGTCACGTAGAAGGGAAATAATACAATAATTAAAATAAAACATAATAAAATACAATTCTCACGACGTTTCGGCCACAACGCAAGCAGCCGTCCTCGGGTGAAGAACAGGGCTGTCGGAAAGACAAACTCCACGCCGCTGATCGAGTTGAAAGTGCGCTGGCTTTCCGACAGCCCTGTTCTTCACCTGAGGACGGCTGCTTGCGTTGTGGCCGAAACGTCGTGAGAATTGTATTTTATTATGTTTTATTTTTATTATTTTATTATTTCCATTCTACGTGACTTTACCGAAAGAACCAAGAAGATGAATCCCTGCAGTCACGAAAGCTTTCAATCGAAATTTAGGAATGCGTTGTTAGCCCACCACCTGACACGGCCAATTAGTAAGGTTTGTCGCGTGAACAACACGTGCCAATGAGTGACGAGTAACCCCACCGCATTTGCAATTCGAGTGAACGACGTTTCGCTGCTCATTAGAGCCAGCTGCATCAGCTCGTAGCACGCAACCATCGCCGCAATCGTCACGCTGCTTTTGAAAACCACACGAGCGGGACTCACATCGGACGATGTCAGTTTTTTAAAAAGTTTGGCTGGCTGGCTGGCTGAGACGCGGTGGTTACGTCACCGCACAGATCTACATGGTGATGTCACCCTCACCCCACAGCATCGAGCCGGGTTCGTGCATCGCGCTGTCGTCACCCCCCCCTCTGCCCCCCCCTCTGCCCCCCCCCCCTCTGCCCCCCACTCACCCTCCACCCCGGCCAGCGCGCGTTGAAGAGCCCAAAGTGAACGATTTCCTACTCAAACGAGGCTTGAGACGAAAGTGCTCATCCCCTGCTTGGAGACCCTGAGCCAACGGTGGGAATTACACATTACTATGGTGGGGGGGGGGGAAGTATCCATCCATACAGAACGACCATTGACTTCCCCCCCAACAATGTGGTACCAATTTATCCACCGCGGAGGGATGATGGGCCGAGTTCAACTGCACGACCGCTGAGCCGCCCGTCCGCGCCAACTACGTTTAGCTGCCTTTACCCACAATCCCCGCGACTTACGGTCATTAATTACAACTCTGCGGGCGGACAAGCGCGCGCGTTCGCAAAGAAATAAAAACTCAAAATCTGCGAGCATGGGGAGGGAGGGGGAGGGAGGGGGAGGGAGGGGGAGGGTGGGGGAGGGAGGGGGAGGGTGGGGGAGGGTGGGGGAGGGAGGGGGAGGGTGGGGGAGGGTGGGGGAGGGAGGGGAGGGAGGGGGAGGGTGGGGGAGGGTGGGGGAGGGTGGGGGAGGGAGGGGGAGGGAGGGGGAGGGTGGGGGAGGGTGGGGGAGGCAGGGGGAGGGAGGGGGAGGGAGGGGGAGGGTGGGGGAGGGAGGGGGAGGGTGGGGGAGGGTGGGGGAGGGAGGGGAGGGAGGGGGAGGGAGGGAGGCAGGGGGAGGGAGGGGGAGGGTGGGGGAGGGTGGGGGAGGGAGGGGAGGGTGGGGGAGGGAGGGGGAGGGAGGCAGGGGGAGGGAGGGGGAGGGTGGGGGAGGGTGGGGGAGGGAGGGGGAGGGTGGGGGAGGGTGGGGGAGGGAGGGGAGGGAGGGGGAGGGAGGGAGGCAGGGGGAGGGAGGGGGAGGGTGGGGGAGGGTGGGGGAGGGAGGGGAGGGTGGGGGAGGGAGGGGGAGGGAGGCAGGGGGAGGGAGGGGGAGGGTGGGGGAGGGTGGGGGAGGGAGGGGAGGGTGGGGTAGGGAGGGGGAAGAAGGGGGAGGGTGGGGGAGGGAGGGGGGGTGGGGGAGGGAGGGAGGGGGAGGGAGGGGGAGGGTGGGGGAGGGTGGGGGAGGGAGGGGGAGGGTGGGGGAGGGTGGGGGAGGGTGGGGGAGGGGGGGGGAGGGAGGGTGGGGGAGGGAGGGGGAGGGGGGTGGTAGGGAGGGGGCGAGTGGCACGGGCAGCACATCGAGCGCATTGTGCGACGGCGGCACAAGGGTCACATTGTGCGGCCCACGTGTCAGGTTGCGCTGCGCACGTGGTCTGCGTGCGTGCGTGCCGACCACGGGCAGCAGCAGCAGCAGCATCAGCAGCATCAGCAGCAGCATCAGCAGCATCAGCAGCAGCAGGGGGGGACCACAAGAGCTCAATCCCGCCGAGCGATCGTACAAAGACGGCGAACGCCAACTACTAAATGCGTCCACGTAACTTGGGAGGGTTCAGCAGCAGCGCAACTGAGCAGCGTGCGAGGCAGCGTGGAGCGAGGGATGTGTTGGCGTTGCACCGGGAGACAGCGGAGAGGAACGCGATGATCGAGAGGAGGCACGCAGGCGGACGACATCGTTGGAACGGCTACGAAAATAATCCGCGCGTGGGCAGGTCACGTCACGGGCCCCGGAGGGGATGATGGAGCGAGGCGGAACGACGGCGGTCAAGCAAACGGATCGGCATCCGAGAGGACAACCACCGGGGGGGCGGTGGGGAGGAGATGGAGCGATGAAATTAATATCGATTTGAAGCTTTCGTGACTGCACGGATTCATCTTCTTGGTTCTTTCGGTAAAGTCACGTAGAATGGAAATAATAAAATAATAAAAATAAAACATCATAAAATAATTCTCACGACGTTTCGGCCACAACGCAAGCAGCCGTCCTCAGGTGAAGAACAGGTCTGTCGATAAGACAGAGTCTGAATGTCTTTCATTATTTTATTATTTCCATTCTACGTGACTTTACCGAAAGAACCAAGAAGACGATGAAATGAAGTTTGCGTGCAGGCGCCGGGGTGGATTATTGCAGCGCATGATCGTGAGAGGTGCCGACTGGATGTGGAGGTCATCATCCAGCAGCGGACTGACCATGGCCGTTCATAATCAACGATTTTTGGGTTTAGATCGCGTTATTTATAAATGTGTCGTAACCCTCCACCACCCGACACGGCCAATCAGTAAAAAAGTGTCACGTTGACAAAAGACAAATAGTTCACTGCTTTAGCCCACCGGTGTGTTGAAGCGTGAAACCACAACATTTACAATTTGAGTACGACGTTTCGCTGGTAATAGTACTCAAATTGTAAATGTTGTGGTTTCACGCTTCAACACACCGGTGGGCTAAAGCAGTGAACTATTTGTCTTTTGTCAACGTGACACTTTTTTACTGATTGGCCGTGTCGGGTGGTGGAGGGTTACGACACATTTATAAATAACGCGATCTAAACCCAAAAATCGTTGATTATGAACAATATTGGTCGCGAAAGCCTACGTGTTAAACTGACCATGGCCGATGATATATATATTAATAAAACGTCTCACAAACAAAAACAGACGCTCACGCACGTTTTGAGTAGCGATTGTAAACAATCGATTGTAAACACACATTGTAAACACAATCGATTTGTCGGTGCGATGTTTCTACTTATCGGGCGGAGGGGTGTAAAGTCTCACCTCTTTTTAAATCCTTAATATTAAGTTCACTTGCGCGCTTACGACCGTGCAAATATTTCGGTCGTTTTTTAACCCACTTCCCGTGATCCAATCGAGCTGACATTTTGCACACAGACTCGTTGTGCGTGACAATTCATTTTCGTGAAATCTTTTTTCCAAAATTTGACACTATTTAGGGAAATTTTTTTAAATATTTAATTACCAATTGCTTAATGCTGCCAGACAATCATCTGACCCATAGGTGGCAGCCATCTCAAGCCAGAGGACGAGAGGACTCTAGCCGCCACGCATATAAAGGATTTATAGTGAAAAACTTTGTTTTTACGGGTTAATTTTTTCCCGTGTGTGTTGCTGGACGGGAGGTGATGGACAGGGAGCGGGAGGGCTTGGTGTTGCCATCGGCATCATCAGACGTCACTTGACCCGGTGGCTGAGGTCAGGGCGCTCAGCTGACACCGCTGGAGGCGCGGGTTCGAGCCCAGGCAGCTGCCCCGTGATTGAACCGGGCTACGGAGTGTCGCGTGAGTCGATGGCCGTCGGCCTGATCAGCAATGACTGCACAATAACAACAACAACAACACAACTACGATATTGGGCTTTGCACTCGAATGTGGCCCAATTCGATGCGTGGCAATTTTGACGGCCGAGTGACGGACAATCTCGTAGCATTCTAGATTTGAAGCTTTCGTGACTGCAAAGATTCATACTCTTAGGTTTTTTTCGGTAAAGTCACGTAGGTAAAATAATAAAGAAATACAATTTTTATAATAGCAATAATAATAAAGAACATTTTTTTATGAAATAAAAGAAATAATAGAAATACATTTTTTTCTATTATTTTTATTTTGTATAATTGTTTTTATTTTACCTAGGTGAATTTACCGAAAAAACCTACGAGTATAAATCTCGTAGCAGATTGTGCGGATTTTTCTCGCAGCCATCTCCTGTGACACTCCCGGTCGGATTCTTCGTCTGATGAGGCGTCAACCGAGAGCGCAAAATTGGAATGAAATTGGAAGAAAGAAAAGACCTCGATTATACTCGTTGCTTCTACCCACGTGACTTTACCGAAAGAACCAAAAAGTATGGATTCCTGCAGTCACGAAAGCCTCAAATCAAGATTGAACTACCTCAATTATATTGAAAAAAACAAATAGATTAACCATTGAATAAGAATAGATTAACCAAACATACATTTTGCGACCCAATGGGTGTTATTTAACAAGACATTGCAGACCCCTACAGAATGTGTGTGTGTGTGCATATGGGTAGCGGTAGTGTAGCGGTTAGCGCGCTGCGCTATGAACCTAGCGACCCGGGTTCGATTCCCGCTCAGGGCCAACACCAGTGACGATTATCTGAACCGGTCCTGGGCCTACCCTAGGTCGACTCAGCCTGAAATGAGTACCTGGTGCGGTGTGTAAACATCGCCACTGGGGAGACAAAGGCGGTCGGGCGTGGTGCTGGCCACCCACCCCCTCGTGTACCGTGCCGGCTTTCATAGGTGCTGCTCGCTATCAGCACTTGCCCCTACAGTCTGTTAAGGCTACACGGGGGATCTTTATCTTATGTACACAAGCAAGTCCGCGAGCTGCGAACCTGGCCACCCGAGTTCGAATCCCGCTCACGACCAATAACAGTGGCGAATATCCGAGCCGGTTGTGGGCCTCCCCTTAGGTCGCCTCGGCGACAAAGGGCGACTGGACTTGGTGTTGGCCGACCCCCTTGTGTGCCGTGCCGGCCTCTATAGGAGCTGCTCGCTCACAGCACTTGTCCCAACAGTCTGTAAAAGACGAAACGAGGGAGTTATATGTTAACTTTGGATTGTATACAAAAGACCAAGACAAAGATTCCCCGTATAGCCTTAACGGGCGTTTTGGGGCAAGTGCTGTTAGCGAGCACTTATGAAGACCGGCACGACGCACGAGGGGGTGAGGTGGCCAGCACCACGCCCGGCCGTCTTTGTCTTCCGGGTGCCAATGTTTACACGTACTCAGTTGAGGCCCAGAACCGGTTCGGATAATCGTCGCTGGTGTTGGTCGTGAGCTCGGCTCACCGGGTTCGTAGCGCAGTTCTAAATGTGTGTGTAGACGCGTGTGTACACACGGTCGCGCGCACACACACACACACACCGTGGGAGACACTCAGTAGGCGGGTAAGAGCGTTTGAAGAGCTCGGAACATGGGGGAGGTTAAACGAAGTGGCTCAGGGTGGCCACACAAACGAGGGTGCTTTTCACCAATTGGCAGACGCAGGCCTCCCACACGGCGCTCCCATCGCACCACGCTACGGCTCGGGGCGCCCAGATGGGACCGCTCCCTCCTTCTCCTGCTGCCTCCTCCGCAATGTCTTCCCCCCCCCCCCCCCCCCATCGTCGCCACCCACCCCGTGCCGCCCTGCGCCTCTCGTGAGGGTTTCCCACCACGCAACGTGTTTTTTCTCGCCCCGGGGGCTCGCTGGGGAACCCGCGAGTAAGTAGCGCTCCACTTGCCGGCCGGAACGACGCCCCCGTGGAATTCTTTGGGGCACTCCGCAGCCGTCTCGCCTCCGTTTGGCAACGTCGGGCAGCGCAGGGGTCACGCCAGAGATCGCAAACGGGTTTTGATTCCTTACCCGGCCGCACCAGGGTCGCAAATGGGTACCCGTACCCGTACCCGGCCGGGTACGGGTAGCCGTTCCCTACCCGTACCCTACCCGAAATGAGTGACAAACGGTTACTCACCAGTGACTCACGGCCTACCCGTACCCGTACCAGGCCGCACCAGGGTCGCAAACGGGTACCCGTACCGGGTATCGGGTAGGGTACGGGTAGCCGGGTATCGGGTAGGGTACGGGTATCGGGTACCCGGTTGCGATCTCTGGGTCACGCCGGCTTCGTCGTTGCACAGAGGGCCGGTGTAACGCGTAAAAAGAGAGAGAGAGAGCCCATTTCGTAGCCGTGTCCAATACTCAAATATTGCGAATTTAATTTCACCGCCGCTTGAAGAGTTGGCGCAGTTACGCGCAGCGCTTCGTTGCAGCCGCAACAGTTTTTTATTCTGGAGCGGCAAATTCAACGTCGCCTCATTACGCGTGTTTCCACGCGTAGAGGTTTTATAAACCTGTTCACGGGATGACAGGAATATCGGGTACAATGGTTTAGGACGATTACGAACAGGCGGTACTCGAGTGGCAGTGCCTCGTGCCAATAATCCCTACTCCAAGTCGGCCTAGCAGCGCTCCCAAAGATATCTGAGTGAGAAATTAAGCACATTGAATATACCAGAGTGTACACACACACAATGTGACAGGCACACACACACACAATGTGACAGGCACACGCACACAATGTGACAGGTACACACACACAATGTGACAGACACACACACAATGTGACAGACACACACACACACAATGTGTCAGGCACACACACAATGTGACAGGCACACACACACACACAATTTGACAGCTACACACACAATGTGACAGGTACACACACAATGTGACAGACACACACACAATGTGACAGACACACACACAATGTGACAGGCACACACACACAATGTGACAGCTACACACATAATGTGACAGGCACACACACAATGTGACAGACACACACACAATGTGACAGACACACACACAATGTGACAGGCACACACACACAATGTGACAGCTACACACATAATGTGACAGGCGCACACACACAATGTGACAGGCCTCACACACACAATGTGACAGGCACACACACAATGTGACAGGTACACACACACAATGTGATAGCTACACACATAATGTGACAGGCACACACACAATGTGACAGGCACACACACACAATGTGACAGGCACACACACAATGTGACAGGTACACACACGCAATGTGACAGTCACACACAATGGGACAGGTACACACACACAATGTGACAGTCACACACAATGTGACAGACACACACACAATGTGACAGTCACACACAATGTGACAGACACACACACAATGTGACAGGCACACACACACAATGTGACAGGCACACACACACAATGTGACAGGCACACACACAATGTGACAGGTACACACGCACAATGTGACAGACACACACACAATGTGACACACACACACAATGTGACAGGCACACAATGTGACACACACACACAATGTGACAGGCACACACACAATGTGACACACACACACAATGTGACACACACACAATGTGACACACACACACACAATGTGACACACACACACAATGTGACACACACAATGTGACACATACACACACACAATGTAACACGTACACACACAACGTGGGGGTACAACGACTTCCATACGACGCTTGCCAACGCGATTCATTCGAACTTAATTTGGAGCTTTCGTGACTGCAGGTAAAGTCACGTATAAAGAGAAAATAATAAATTAAATAATAGCATACGACGTTTCGATTGCAACACAAGCAATCGTCATCAGGTATAAAGGAAAGAGAAACACAAATCTAGTATACTTAGAAATGTAATGTAATACAACAGAGAGTCCGATACCATAACAGTCAACACCCTACCTGGTTGATTACGTTCTTCCTGAGAACGCTAAATTTGCAGAGACCGGTTGTGAAACACGGATCACACAGACAGTGAATTGACACGGTGTGCAACAGCAGTTTTGTTCACAAATTCCATCATATTAATAATTCAGCACGAATACGTTCTGGCGGGGCTTGTGTAAATCATGTCTTGGTTTGGCTCTCATTAGATTGCACATTGCACATTACCCACCCTGCCATGCCTTCTGACTACCGCCAATGAAGACGCTCTTGGGCTGTGATTGTGATCTATGGATCTCTATGTAACTCTGTGGATCTCTGTATGTAACTCTATGGATCTCTATGTAACTCTATGGATCTTTATGTAACTCTATGGATCTCTGTATGTAACTCTATGGATCTCTGTGTAACTCTACGTAGCTCTATGGATCTCTATGTAACTCTATGGATCTTTATGTAACTCTATGGATCTCTATGTAACTCTATGGATATCTATGTAACTCTATGGATCTCTGTGTAACTCTACGTAGCTCTATGGATCTCTATGTAACTCTATGGATCTTTATGTAACTCTATGGATCTCTATGTAACTCTATGGATCTCTGTATGTAACTCTATGGATCTCTATTTAACTCTATGGATCTCTATGTAACTCTATGGATCTCTGTGTAACTCTATGGATCTCTGTATGTAACTCTATGGATCTCTATGCAACTCTATGGATCTCTATGTAACTCTATAGATATCTGCATCACTCTATGGATCTCTGTGTAACTCTATGGATCTTTGTGTAACTCTATGTATCTCTATATATCTCTATGGATCTCTGTGTAACTCTATGGATCTCTGTGTAACTCTACGTAGCTCTATGGATCTCTATGTAACTCTATGGATCTCTGTGTAACTTTATGGATCTCTGTATGTAACTCTATGGATCTCTATGCAACTCTATGGATCTCTATGTAACTCTATAGATATCTGCATCACTCTATGGATCTCTGTGTAACTCTATGGATCTCTGTGTAACTCTATGTATCTCTATAGATCTCTATGGATCTCTGTGTAACTCTATGGATCTCTGTGTAACTCTACGTAGCTCTATGGATCTCTATGTAACTCTATGGATCTCTATGTAACTCTATGGATCTCTGTGTAACTCTATGGATCTCTGTGTAACTCTATGGATCTCTATGTAACTCTATGGATCTCTGTGTAACTCTATGGATCTCTGTATGTAACTCTATGGATCTCTATGCAACTCTATGGATCTCTATGTAACTCTATAGATATCTGCATCACTCTATGGATCTCTGTGTAACTCTATAGATAGCTGAATCACTCTATGGATCTCTGTGTTACTCTATGTATCTCTATAGATCTCTATGGATCTCTGTGTAACTCTATGGATCTCTGTGTAACTCTACGTAGCTCTATGGATCTCTATGTAACTCTATGGATCTCTATGCAACTCTACGGATCTCTATGTAACTCTATGGATCTCTGTGTAACTCTATGGATCTCTGTGTAACTCTATGGATCTCTGTATGTAACTCTATGGATCTCTATGCAACTCTATGGATCTCTGTGTAACTCTATGGATCTCTGTGTAACTCTATGGATCTCTGTATGTAACTCTATGGATCTCTATGCAACTCTATGGATCTCTATGTAACTCTATGGATCTCTATGTAACTCTATAGATATCTGTATCACTCTATGGATCTCTGTGTAACTCTATGGATCTCTATGTAACTCTATAGATATCTGCATCACTCTATGGATCTCTGTGTAACTCTATGGATCTCTATGTAACTCTATAGATATCTGCATCACTCTATGGATCTCTGTGTAACTCTATGGATCTCTATGTAACTCTATAGATATCTGCATCACTCTATGGATCTCTGTGTAACTCTATGGATCTCTATGTAACTCTATAGATATCTGCATCACTCTATGGATCTCTGTGTAACTCTATGGATCTCTATGTAACTCTATAGATATCTGCATCACTCTATGGATCTCTATGTAACTCTATGGATCTCTATGTAACTCTATAGATATCTGCATCACTCTATGGATCTCTATGTAACTCTATGGATCTCTGTGTATCTCTATGGATCTCTATGTAACTATATAGATCTCTATGTAACTCTATTGATCTCTGTGTAACTCTATGTATCTCTATAGATCTCTATGGATCTCTGTGTAACTCTATGAATCTCTGTGTAACTCTACGTAGCTCTATGGATCTCTATGTAACTCTATGGATCTCTATGTAACTCTATGGATCTCTGTGTAACTCTATGGATCTCTGTGTAACTCTACGTAGCTCTATGGATCTCTATGTAACTCTATGGATCTCTATGTAACTCTATGGATCTCTGTGTAACTCTATGGATCTCTGTATGTAACTCTATGGATCTCTATGCAACTCTATGGATCTCTATGTAACTCTATAGATATCTGCATCACTCTATGGATCTCTGTGTAACTCTATGGATCTCTATGTAACTCTATGGATCTCTGTGTAACTCTATGGATCTCTGTATGTAACTCTATGGATCTCTATGCAACTCTATGGATCTCTATGTAACTCTATGGATCTCTGTATGTAACTCTATGGATCTCTATGCAACTCTATGGATCTCTGTGTAACTCTATGGATCTCTGTATGTAACTCTATGGATCTCTGTGTAACTCTATGGATCTCTATGTAACTCTATGGATCTCTGTGTAACTCTATGGATCTCTGTATGTAACTCTATGGATCTCTATGCAACTCTATGGATCTCTATGTAACTCTATAGATATCTGCATCACTCTATGGATCTCTGTGTAACTCTATAGATATCTGCATCACTCTATGGATCTCTATGTAACTCTATAGATATCTGCATCACTCTATGGATCTCTGTGTAACTCTATGGATCTCTGTGTAACTCGATGCCTTGATAGGGCCACCACTCGCGATATTCCTTGGCTGTGGTCGTCCTTCCTTGCAACAGAGATGCTCAGCTCGATGGAATAATAAAGTCTCAATCCGAGCGTCGGCATAGGCAGAGAGAATGAAAAAAAGAATAATACAAAGATGTCAACAGCGACAGAGCGACGGGCAAAGTCGATGACGGGAGGACAACATCGTTCAGACACGGGCGGTGACGGACAGAGAGACAACGAACTCTAGGTTGGGCAGTGCCAGATACCAGGCAGACAGAGACAGGCAGTCAATCAGGTGGACAGACAAACAAGGACCCTGGCAGGGAGGCAATGCCATAGACGCGCGAGCATTGACAGGCAGCGGGGCAGAGAGGGGGAGCAGCGATGTGCTGAGCCCAAGCGACGAGAGGCACACAGACAATGATGTAGCCAACAGAAGCGGCAGACGAGCAGACGGACACAAAGTGACAGGCAGGCAATGATGTGAGCGGTGACACATCGATAGACAGGACAGCAAAACAGCAAGACGGACAGACATGAACTGACAGTGGGGGAGGGGCGGGATGGTAATCAGAAGCAATGACAGGAAGATAGACAGACCTGGCAGCGTTGATGCAAAAGAGATGCCATGACGGACGCATGGACAGAGGGGCAACGACCTCGAAATAACAAATGACAGACAGACAGTCAGAATGACAGACAGACAGCTGAAATGGACGGGACGTTGGCGACACGGAGGCAATAACGTGCGGCAGTGACAAGCGGACAGACGTGTGGTGACACACCGAGACACCGCGACGGACAGTCGACCCTGACCCCTGGAGATCGAGGGGACGGTCGATTACGGAGCGAGCGAGTGACAGCCGCGGTCCGTCACCATCGTCATCATCATCATCGCCGCTCTGCCATCGTCATCATCATCGTGATCCCCGCACAGGTCAGAGCTGGAGGTTTATTAGCGCAGCGACCAGACTGTCAGTCAATCTTTAGAACTTGCTCTTTTTGTGGTTTGTTTTTTTCGTCCTTCCGATTAGCACGGCTGGCTAGGTATGGTGCGAATGAAGTTCAACGTACACACGCGCACACAAACGCCGTGTTGACGAGCCACCCGCTCGCCGCCGCAGCGGGAGGGAGGGGAGGGAAAGAGCGGCGAGCGAGCGACGTTCCCACGTCCGCTCCGAGCGCTCAGTTCAGGCTGAGTCGGCTCGTGGAGGCTCAATAAAAGTCCCGATGCCGACTGCTGCCGACGTTGAGTCATCGCCGGCTTCGCATCGCAGTTAAAACTCCTGCGCCACCACTTCTGCACGCGTGAAGAAAAAAAAAAGACAAAGGTGCGTGCCCTCGTGTAGCCTGCAACAGACTGTTGGGGCAAGTGCTGTTAGCGAGCACCTATGAAGGCCGGCACGGCACACGAGGGGCTGGGGTGGCCAGCGCCACGCCCGGCCGCCTTTGACTCCTCAGTGGCTCATTCGAGGCCGAGTCGACCTAGGGGAGACCCAGTACCGGCTCAGACAATTGTCACCGGTGTTGGCCGTGAGCAGGAATCGAACTCGGGTCACCGGGTTTCGTAGCGTAGCGCACCAACCGCTCCCATGCGCACACACGCACACACGCACACGCGCACACACCAATACAAACTCGCCCCTCTTACGTAGACACAGGCATACCCGGACACAACACGCAAGCGCACAAATGCACTCGCACGCACGCACACGCGCGCGCATCCATGCACACATGCGCCGTGATCACGCGTGCACATGCACACACTCTTGCGCGCGTGAACAATCCGGCACTGCGGAGGCAGCGAGGGTTGATGGATCGGACAAATGAAGAAACTTCAAATTAATAAAAGATAAATAAAAATAAAATAAAAATCACGACGTTTCGGAGGCAACACAAGCTTCCGTCTTCAGGTGGAACCGTCACATAAAGTCACTTGATACAGCAATCGTGCTTTTATTGTATTTTTATTTTACTTTTATTAATTTTTATTTTTTTTACCTACGTGACTTTACCGAAAAAAACCCTCAGAATATGAATCCTTGCAGTCACGAAAGCTTCAAATCTAGAAATGACGAAACGTTGCGAGATTCCCTTCCCGTGCGCACTGGGGGTGCACTACCCTGACGACTCGACGGGAGAATGCAGTTCCAGCAAAGCGAGGGCTGATATCCATCTGGTCCCCTCTTTGCGGGATCGAGTGTTGCCCCGTCGCGTGCGTGGGGTTTCCCCCGGTGCTCCCGTTTCCTCCCACGTGTATAATAACACTGTGTAACATAAAGATGTTGATGTTTTTGTCCCTGGGTAGTAAGTGTTATTAACTAATTGCGTATGCCTCAAAAGTACATAAAATGGCTATTATTTCCCACAAACTTTGCGTTTGTGACCAGGACATAAAAGCAAAGTTAATCATCCACTCCATTAATAACTGTGTAACAAATTTATTATTTTTTTGTTCCTGGGTAGTGTTATTTCCTAATTGCTCATGTCTCAAAAGTACATAAAATGGCTATTATTTCCCACAAATTCTAGATTTGAAGCTTTCGTGACTGCAAGGAATCATCTTCTTAGGTTTTTTCGGTAAAGTCACGTAGAAAGTAAAATAAAATAAAAACAAAAATCACGACGTTTCGGAGGCAACACAAGTCTCCGTCAACAGGTGGGACCGTCACAGCCAGATTAGCTGTATCAAGACTTGATACAGCTAATCCGAAAAAACCTAAGAAGATATTTCCCACAAACTTTGCTTTTGTGACCAGGACAGTAATATTTTGAAATGTACCTATTGTCAATGAGAACACGTGGTGTGCATGTGTGTCATTCCTTCACTTAAAGTCCTGGTCACAAAAGCAAAGTTAGTTGGGAATAATAACAGCCATTTTCTGTACTTTTTAGGCATAAGCATTTAGAAAGTAACACTTACTACCCAGGAACAAAAATCGTGTCACTCACTCATTGGCCTAAGGGGCCGTCCATAAATGACGTCACGCACCTAGGGGGGGGTGGGGTCGGACATTTGTGACGATGTGTGACGAGGAGGGGGGGTTTGAGAAATGTGACGTCACATCAAAATGCGCAACTTTAAAAAAATACAGACAACACGTTCTACTTAATTAAATAGACTTTATAATAAAAGTTTTCTCCTACAACATCAGAGTGCAGCGGCATATTAAATACGCACTACAATGACAATAGTTTAAAGCGATTTGAAGCATGTTTTATTTTTTTTGGAGGGGGGGGGCAGAGCTTTGTGACGTCACATTTCAGGGGGGGGGTCTGACTTTTTGCGACGCCGTGTGACGAGGGGGGGGGGGGTCAAAAGTCGTCCAAAATCGCGTGGCGTCATTTATGGACGACCCGTAAAACATCTTCATGTAGAGATAACCGCAGAGCAATCGTTGGTGCCGGCTCACCGCATGGCAGGCTCCCCAGCTTGGCCCATAGTTCCTCAACGATTGTTCGATGCAATTGGCACGAACGACGCTGTTTAAAATAAGAAAAGATGTGTTTTTGTTTTGAGGCTATCAAGAGCCGCTCTGTGACATTGGAGCCAAGTGTCGCTCAGAGGCATCGGGACCGAGAAACTAAAATCTAAAACATTTTTTTTATTTTACCAGGTAATGCCGCTGAGCTGTGTAGCTCTGTCTTTCAGAAGTGGTCTGGCCACAAATGACAGCTCAGTGAGGTGGAAATGTTATAGCAGACAAATACTCAAAACGCATGTCGATTCTAAATGTGGAGGGAAAAACCGGAGGACTCGAAGAAAAATCCACGCGACCTCGGGGAGAACATCCAAACTCCATATGTACAAGCAGGCGTCAGGGTCGGGATCCAACCCACGACCTCCTGTATACCAGGCGAGATAGTTAACATCTCACCACCAAGGCGCTGTAGGGAAGGGCGGTTGGAGGTCGCTGTGAAGTCAAAATCTGGGGGGGGGGGGGGGGGTGGGAGGGGTTCGGGGGTGGGGCACCGGTGCCCCCCATTCCTTGGCCCAAAGAATTTGCAACTCCGAACAGTTGAGGGTGGGTGAGGTCACGGAGGCCACAGACAGCCACCCCACCTCAAACTACAAGGGTGCTTTGTCCAGGCTTGCGGCCTTGGGTTTTTATTATTATTAATTTAATGTTGTTTTTTTTTCCAACAAAACAACCAAGCCATTTATTTTCCAACTGCAGACAGTTGTTACTGCCAAAGGTTAAAGGTAACAACATCATGTAGGTTTTTTTTTTAAGAAAAGCAATATCAGATGCACATTTCATTGAAAATCTTTTTTTAATTAAAAACTGGAGGAAAATAATAAATAAACTGGCCGCTAAAATTTTCCAGATTTTTTTTTTCAGATCTTCCGTGTCTGGTTTAAGCGCTGTACATCAAACACAACGGCATCTGCATCACGGTATTCACCAATGGAATGGAACGGTGACACAATACAGGTCAAAATAAAGAGACAAGCGACGATTATAATCGGACCACAGATGAAGAAGATCCTGGAGTGCAATGAATTCCCCAAGAAGCTCACTAGTAAGGAAAAAGCGGCTTGGAACAGCTTTGTCGCAGTGGTTCGTGTCTTCCTGGGCAATCACAAGGTCGAAAACTACGTGGAGCTGGTTGAGACTCTGGTGAAGAACTACGGCACAATGGGCTGTAGGATGTCCCTCAAAGTCCATATCCTTGATGCTCATCTTGATCAATTCAAGGAGAACATGGGAGCGTACTCGGAGGAGCAAGGCGAGTGCTTCCACAAGGAAATACATGACTTTGAACACCGCTACCAAGGACAGTATAACGAGAACATGATGGGAGACTAACATTTGGGGGCTGATTCCATCAAAGTGATTTAGAGTATAATCGTAAATCTCGAAAAACAACTCACTTCTAAATGTTTTATAGTAATTTTTGTATTACTTTAGTATAAATACATGTCAATTTTGATTCATATGTTGTTTTTTTCTGACTTTATGTGAACGAAAAGACACCGTTCGCCCGTTTTCTCATTGAAAACGTCACTGTCCTGGTCACAAAATCAAAGTTTTTTGGGGAATAATTGCCATTTTCTATACTTTTTAGGCATAAGCAATTAGGAAATAACACTTATTACCCAGGAACAACAGTTGTGTTGCATAGTGTTATCACCACGAGATGATTTCTCACTCAGTATGTTCAGGAAACACGTCTGTGCTGCTTTGTGATTGGGGATTATCGGCGTTAAGGCACTAAGCACTGGAGTATACGTCATAGCATTCCTATCCCCAATAAAAATTCCATGTATGTACGCTGAACTTCTTTCGCACCGCACGTAGCCAACTGTGCTAATCGGAGGTGCGGGGGAAGGACAACAAGCTAAACACAAAAGGCAGTTTTAAAGAAATTAGTTTTTATTCTCATAATATTGCACCATATAACTCCGGTAACATTTCGATTTAAAGCTTTCGTGACTGCAGGGATTCATCTTCTTGGTTCTTTCGGTAAAGTCACGTAGAAGGGAAGTAATACAATAATAAAAATAAAACATAATAAAATAATTCTCACGACGTTTCGGCCATTCTTCACGACGTTTCGGCCATTCTTCACCTGAGGACGGCTGCTTACGTTGTGGCCGAAACGTCGTGAGAATTATTTTATTATGTTTTATTTTTATTATTTTATTACTTCCGATAACATTATGAACATGTTTAGACCAAAACAAGGTTAAATGGATGTGGCGTGTGCCAAAATTATTGCCGGGGCAGCGTTCAGGACTGTTCTAGCCGAAGTTTTACCATTGCTCATTGAACGAATGAAGCCTTGAAAGAGAGGCGTTTGAGACCGTGGGTTGGGTGGGATGAAGTGGTTTTGCATTGGTATTTACTTATTTTATCCAGAAAAGTCTCGTATAGAAATGTAAAGTAATTTCGCCAAAGCATGCCCTCTTGTGGGAAACCCACTGCCACCACCAACACCACCGTGTATGCAAACACACGTGACTTTTAAAGGGTTTTTATGCTGCTCAATTTTAACTAAAACCCATCGAGACTGATGGTGTGTAAATTCAAAACTGACCGTTTGTGAACTTTGATTTAAAAAAAAAAGTTTTCTCAGGGCTCCAACTACAAGTCAGCCAATGTCTGCCCCCTCCTCTGAAGAAGGCCCATGAGCCAAAACGTCAACTTCCTGCATAAAAAAATTATGTTGAAAGGCAACGTAAATGACAAACCGCTTTGGCTATATATTTTTTTCACATCTTGTAGTGATGCACGACCTTGCTGCCATCCAAGACCTGACGTGGTACGGTTTGCTTTTGAACTATTTTGTCCCCGTTTTATTGTTTGCTGTAACCAGATTCATGTTCTGCAACCGGCTCCCCATCGAAAATGAGCCCTTATTGCCCGACGGGTTTTACCTGTACCAAAAAAAAAAACCTGACCCTACGTACGTAGGTGCCGCAAATGTGCGCTTGCAACGCGTGCAATGCACCAAGGACGTGCCACCCGATTGACATCACGGTCAGGAATTAAAACTATTTTTTATTTTACCAGGTAAGGCCCACTGAGCTATATAGAGCTCTTTCGCAGAAGCCACCTGGCCACGTGGAAATTTATCGCAGCCAAAATACTCCAAACGCATGTCTCGAAATGTGGAGGGGGAAAACCAACAGAGGAACCCGGAGCAAAACCCAGAACAAGCCAACTCCAAATACACAGGCGTCAGGGATGGGATCGAACCCACAACCGCCTGTGTATCGGGCGAGGTAGTTAACATCTCGCCACCGTGGCACCCTATTGCACAGCCCCTCCCAATCGACCAGGGCGTGCACATACATTGAGACTCCATGATTCTGAGGGCGTGCTATGGGGGTGGTAGTGTTGTGTGGTAGTGTTGTGTGGTGGTGGTGGTGTGTGGTGGTGGTGTGTGGTAGTGTTGTGTGGTGGTGTTGTGTGGTAGTGTTGTGTGGTGGTGTTGTGTGGTAGTGTTGTGTGGTAGTGTTGTGTGGTGGTGGTGGTAGTGTTGTGTGGTGGTGGTGGTGGTGAAGACTGTGTGAGCTGATTTGGATCAGCTTGTGGTGGGGGTGGTTGTGCCATGGTGGGGGGTGGTTGGAGTGATGGTTGTGGTTGGTGGGGATGATGGTGGGGGTGGTGGTTGTTGTGGTGCTGGGGATGATGGTGGGGGTGGTGGTTGTGGTGGTGGGGATGATGGTGGGGGTGGTAGGGATGATGGTGGGGGTGGTGGTGGTTGGGGCTGTGTGATGGTGGGGGTGGTGGAAGCGATGGTGCGCAGTGGTTGGGGTGATAGTTGTGGTGTTGGGGATGATGGTGGGGGTGGTTGTGGTGGCTGTGTGATGGTGGGTGTGGTGGGAGCGATGGTGGGGGGTGGTTGGGGTGATGGTTGTGGTGGTAGGAATGATGGTGGGGGTGGTGGTGGCTGTGTGGTGGTGGGGGTGGCTGTGTGGTGGTGGGGGTGGTGAGAGCGATGGTGGGGGTGGTGAGAGCAATGGTGGGGGGTGGTGGTGGGGGTGGCGGTTGTGGTGGTTGTGGTGGTGGTGGTTGTGTGATGGTGGGGGTGGCTGGGCACGGGCAGCCTTGAGGCTAGGATTGACTTCACTTTCGCACTGGGGGGTGGTGACAGGCTGGGAGGAGCGGTGGGGGTCGTGTTGCGCGGTTGTGTTGCGCGCACTGCTGCGAGGAGACAGCGTGCTGGCTGGCACTGCAGGCGGCGCGGTGACGGCGCTAGGCTGCTTAGTGGGGGGGTGGGGGGGAGGTGGGGGAGCTCCACTCCCTCTCAATCACACACACGCTCTCTCTCCCACACACACACGCTCACACTCACACACGCTCTCTCTCACACACACTCACACACACACACGCTCACACTCACACGCTCACACTCACACGCTCACACTCACACGCTCACACTCACACGCTCACACTCACACGCTCACACTCACACGCTCACACTCACACACACGGTCACAAACACAGTCACAAACACACTCACAAACACACTCACTCACAGACAAAAACAAAGCTCCCCCGTATAGCCTTAACAGACTGTAGGGGCAAGTGCTGTTAGCGAGCACCTATTAAGGCCGGAACGGTACACGAGGGGGTGGGTGGCCAGCACCACGCCCGACCGCCTTTGTCTCCCCAGTGGCGATGTTTACACACCGCACCAGGTACTCATTTAAGGCTGAGTCGACCTTGGGGAGGCCCAGGACCGGTTCAGATAATCGTCACTGGTGTTAGCCGTGAGCGGGAATCGAACCCGGGTCGCCAGGTTCATAGCGCAGCGCGCTAACCGCTACACTACCGCTCCCCACACACACACTCACACATACTCACTCACACACACTCACACACACACTCACACACACACTCACACACACACTCACACACTCACACACACACTCACACACACGCTCACACACACACACTCACACACTCACACACACTCTCACACACACTCACACACACCCTCCCTCTCACACACACACTCACACACTCACTCACACACACACTCACACACGCATTCACACACTCACACACGCATTCACACACTCACTCACACACACACTCACACACACGCTCCCTCTCACACACACACGCTCACACTCACTCGCGTACACCGTGTACTATACACACACACATCCACAAGACTTTAACTCACACAAATGTCTACTCCTCACATTCACTCAAAAGACTCCCCCGTGTAGCCAGACTGTAGGGGCAAGTGCTGTTAGCGAGTCGCAGCCTACGAAGCCCGGCACGGCACACGAGGGGGGTGGGGTGGCCAGCACCACGCCCGGCCGCCTTTGTCTCCCCAGTGGCGATGTTTGCTACACGCCGCACCGGGTACTCGTTTGAGGCTGAGTCGACCTAGAGGAGGCCCTGGGACCGGGTCAAAAATTCGCTGCCACTTGTTAATTGGTCGTGAAGAGAACGGGAATCAAACTCGTAGGGCAGTGCTACACAGACACCCAATAAACACGCAACGTTGGACTAACGTTGGGCTAACGTTGGGCTAACGTTGGATCAATTTTGGGCCGACGTTTTGGCTCATGGGCCTTCTTCAGAGGAGGGGCCAGATATTGGCTGACTTGTAGTTGGAGCCCTGAGAAAAGGTACTTGTTTTTTTTTACCAAAGTTCACGAACGGTCAGTTTTTAATTCCCACACCATCAGTCTTGATGGGTTTTAGTTCAAATTGAGCAGCATGAAAACCCCTTAAACAGTTGTGTCAACCCACTGCTGGATCAGGGCCTCCTCGAGCCTCGGCGCGGTTGTTATTTGACCATACTTCACCGCCCTGGTCACGATCGCGGCCGAGGCTATAAAGTTCGAGCCCGTGGACTGGAATCATAAGACGCCGGGTGATGACGCGAGGCGAGTCGCCGGGTGCGTGCTACGAAATTTCCCTCACCACGTGCTACTCCTGGCCAGCGAATAAAATCATTAGATTCACTAATTAGATTAATCGTATGTCGTTGTATTTTTAAATCCTTTATATTAAGTTCGCTTGCTTGCTTGCTTGCGTGCTTGCTTGCTTACGACCGTGCAAATCTTTCGGTCGTTTTTTAACCCACTTCCCGTGATCCAATCGAGTTGACATTTTCCACACAGACTCGTTGTGCGAGACAATTAATGTTCGTGAAAAAAAAAATCCCAAAATTTTACACTTTTTAGGCAATTTTTTTTTATTTTACATATTTTCAAATAGAACTCATTCATGGCTTTGGCTGAACGTCACAGTATAAGAGCCCAGAGCGTAACGCCTCAACAGGCCGTGGTGGAGTAGCGCAGTTGGTAGCGCCCTCGCTTCCCATGCCAAAGGTCGCGGGATCGATCCCCGCGTCCTCCACAGGCGAATATATTTTTAAATCCTTTATATTAAGTTCGCTGCCACGCATATAAAGGATTTATAGTGAAAAACTTTGTTTTTACGGGTTATACTTATTTTATTATTACACGCTTTTACTTAACTCACTCTGTCTGTTGTTGTTGTAGTTGTATCCTCAAATCTTGTAACTCAATTTTAACCCACTTCCCAATGTCGTATCGACTGCAAACTTGGTATACTTGTGTCATACTGATGACAATACTATATTCTTTTGATTTAAAGCTTTCGTGACTGCAGGGATTCATATTCTTGGTTCTTTCGGTAAAGTCACGTAGAAGGGAAACAATAAAATAATAAAAATATAAAACAATAAAATTCTCACGACGTTTCATTTTATTGTTTTATATTTTAATTATTTTATTGTTTCCCTTCTACGTGACTTTACCGAAAGAATCAATAATATAATGCTATATTCTATCATTAAAAATAAAAAACATATTTTTAAACGTTATTTTTTACATGTTATGTTTCGGCTTGGGTCTAATTGTCCACGCTCAACTGACGTTGGCTGTAATTGGCCACGGTCCCCTTACGTCGTGGCAAGCTTCGCGGCCACTTCCTGGAGTCGTGGAGCTCTGCCATTACGAGTACATTTCAGAAAAGTGTGTTTTAAATAAACTTTTTTAAAATATTACCTTTTAATTTTTAAACCCGGTGATTGATGTAGCGGCCTCTCGTGGTCGCCCGTCCACACTGGGTTGGAAACCAGCGGGTACCGGAGCCGCGTGCGACTCGTTAAGGACCGCATCGCAGCTCTTGAAATATTATGGACGACGAGTTGTACAGAAAACCTGGGAAGACAGCGAATGAAGTTTCGGAGGCTATTTGAACAATTGGATGCAACTTGGAGGGGAGTGTTCAATGCAAGTGTGTGTGGGCAAATATCACGGCCAGAGCTAAATGGAAGGAATGCCACGATCGAGGACGTCTTTGATAAAGTACATGGCACTCTAGTGGTAGTGCCTTACGCCGACAAACCCCACTTTAAGCCGGCCCACATAACAGGCAGCGTTCCGGAAAGCATCGAGTGAGAATCTGGGTGCAAACGGCACGGTAAGAGATGTTTGGGACGTGTAAATACGCGTCGCGTGTGAAGCATTGCATGAGTGGGCCAATGTTGGTTAGCTATTGTAACGAATCCGTGGCACATTTGGCCATGAGAATTTGGTCCATCTTACAGGCTAAAGAGAACCCCCCATTACGCCATTGTTAACTATATCCTGCACAACGACGCTGACGGGTATATTTGAGTTCGGTATTACGACCGTGACTTAGCGTGCAACTGGGACCCCCGTAGCGTAAGGAGAGACACGGAGGCCCTGGCCTGTAAGATGGGCAGTTTCTCCGGCGTTGACTCAAGGAAGCCCGACTCTGCTGATGAGAGGCTGCGTGTCGAAACCAGCGCGGAGCCCCTACCTGTCTTGCTTGGGTCAATGCTGCAGAAATGACGCACTCCCAAGCAAGTCGTGTGCGGCTCATGGGTTGCGTAAGAAATATTAACATTTTTCATGTAAAATTATTATTTTTTCGATTTAAAGCTTTCGTGACTGCAGGAATTCATCTTCTTGGTTTTTTCGGTAAAGTCACGTAGAAGGAAAGTAATAAAATAATACCTGAAGACGGCTGCTTGCGTTGTGGCCGAAACGTCGTGAGAATTGTTTTATGTTTTATTTGTATTATTTTATTACTTCTCTTCTACGTGACTTTACCGAAAAAACCAAGAAGATTATTATTTTTTGTTTATATTCTCCATAACGACGTTCTTGACCAGACTGTTGGGGCAAGGGCTGTTCGCGAGCACCTATTGCAGCCGAGCCCGGCCTGCGAGGTCGTCGTGTGACGCACCACCACGCCCCACCGCCCATGTCTCCCCTCATTTAAGGCTGAGTCGACATAGCGCAGGTCCAGGACCGGTTCTGATCATCACTCGGCACTGATGGTATCCGTGGCCGGGAATCGAGCCCCCGTTCGCCGGGCGGTGGTGCAGCGGTCAGCGCTACGCTGCGCTAGGAACCCAGTTCGATTCCCGCACACGACCAAAATCAGTGACGATCATCTGAACAGGTCCTGGGCCTCCCCTAGGTCAACTCAGCCTCAAATGAGTACCTGGTGCGGTTTGTAAACATCGCCAGTGGGGAGACAAAGGCGGCCGGGCGTGGTGCTGACCACCCACCCCCTCGTGTGCCGTTCCGGCCTTCATAGGTGCTCGCTAACAGCACTTGCCCCAACAGTCTATGAAGGCTATGCGGGGGATCTTTGGACTATTGGAATAAACAAAGATCCCCCGTATAGACTTTTTTTTATTCTTGACCAGACTGTAGGGGCAAGTGCTGTTATCGAGCACCTATGAAGGCCGGAACGGCACACGAGGGGGTGGGTGGCCAGCACCACGCCCGGCCGCCTTTGTCTCCCTATCGGCGATGTTCAAACATTGGAACAGGTACTCATTTGAAGCTGAGTTCACCTAGGGATAATTCCCATTATTCGTCACTGGTATATAATCATCAGAGCATGTTTGTTTGCGTGTTCACCACAATTACCGTGTGGTTAATCCAGACCTGATTCCTTGCGTGAGGTTTCTATTTGCTGTTTGAACATCTGAACACCTCCTGTTTTATTGCCAGCAAGGGTCAAACGTCGATTTAAAGCTTTCGTGACTGCAGGGATTCATCTTCTTGGTTCTTTCGGTAAAGTCACGTAGAAGGGAAATAATAAAATAATAAAAATAAAACATAATAAAATCATTCTCACGACGTTTCGGCCACAACGCAAGCAGCCGTCCTCAGGTGAAGAACAGGTCTGTCGAGAAGACAGAGAATTATTTTATTATGTTTTATTTTTATTATTTTATTATTTCCATTTTACGTGACTTTACCGAGAGAACCAAGAAGAAGGGTCAAACGTATTCTTATTTGTTCATACTTCGCCGCTGTTGTTGGTGGCCGTGAGCGGGGAAATGGAACCCGGGTCGCAGCGCCGCTCCCCGCTGACAAACACCGCGTGTTCTTGGTTCTTTCGGTAAAGTCACGTAGAAGGGAAATAATAAAATAATAAAAATTTAACATCATAAAACACCGCGTGGCCACACGAGGCGGACACGCAGAGACACTCCGTCGGGCATCTCGCTCCATCACTTCGCTTCAACGAGCTCGCGTCATTATGCTCCATTTGAGAAAATTGTTAAGCTTGCGGAGCGGTTTGGGTTCCAGATAATTAAAATTAAGTGCAGCCTGTCCTGCAGACATCAGGGCGGAACGAAATCTTGATTGGTGGGTGGGAGTCAAAGTGGGGTAGGGTTCGGCTGCTGCTGATGCTCGTGATGCAGACAGAATTTAACCGGGAAAAATTTCGATTTAAAGCTTTCGTGACTGCAGGGATTCATCTTCTTGGTTCTTTCGGTAAAGTCACGTAGAAAGGAAATAATAAAATAATAAAACATAATAAAATAATTCTCACGACGTTTCGGCCACAACGCAAGCAGCCGTCCTCAGGTGAAGACCAGGTCTGTCGGGGAGACAGCGTCTGAATGAAAAGTTAACCGGGCAAGTCTAAGTATGCGCGGGTGAATCAAGCCACTGCTGGATTTTTCTCCGGGTGCTCCAATTTTTCTGTCTACATTTAGACACGTGCATTTAGAGTATGTGGATGCCGCTATACATGTATACGTGATAAGCCACTTCGTTGAGGCTATCATTTGTGGCCAAGGTCGCTTCTGAAAAAGAGGTTATTGGGCATTACCTGGTAAAAGTCGAAATAGTTTTATCGTTTAGTTTATTCACACGCCCAATGGGTCATGGGTGATTGTGTGACCATACTTCACCACGATGATCAGCGCGGGTTGGTAAAGTGGTGGCGGTTTCGGACCGTCCTCCACAAAGACAAAGATCTTCCGAGTAGCCTACACAGACTATTTGGGGCAAGTGCTGTTAACGAGCATCTATGAAGGCCGGCACGATGCAAGGGGGGCATGTTCTGACTTGCACCACTCCAAGCCGCCTTTGTCTCTGCAGTGCTCGTGTTTACCACTGGTTACTCATTCAACGCTGAGTCGACCCAAAGGGATGCCCAGGAACGGTTCAGATAATTCGTCACCGATGTTGGCTGTGAGCGCGAATCGGGTCGCTGGTTTCGTAGCGCAGTGCGCTCACCACAGCACCGCCGCTCACCACTCACAAGTTGACAAAGATCCCCCGTATAGCCTTAACAAATTGTCGGGGCAAGCGATGTTAGCGAGCACCTATACAAGTCGGCACGGCACACGAGAAGGTGGGTGGCCAACACCACGGCCGGCCGCCTTTGTCTCCCCAGTGGCGATGTTTACACACCGCACCAGGTACTCATTTGAGGCCGAGTAGACCTAGGGGAGGCCCGGAACCGGCTAAAATAATCGTCACCGGTGTTTGCCGTGAGCGCGAATCGAACTCGGTTCGCCGGGTTCGTAGCGCAATGCGACGGCCAGAGCGTCACCGCTCCCCACATATACGTTGACACACGCGCACACACACACACGCACACACACACGTTGACACACACGCACACGCGCACACACACACGCACACACACACGTTGACACACGCGCACACGCACACACACACACGCACACACACACACGCACACACACGCACGCACACACACGCACACACACGCACACACACACACGCACACACACACACACACGCGCACACACACACACACAGGCACACACGCACACGCACACACACGCACACACACGCACACACACACACGCACACACACGCACGCACACACACACACACGCACACACACACGCACACACGCACACACGCACACACGCGCACGCACACGCACGCACACACACACGCACACACACGCACACACACGCGCACGCACACGCACACGCACGCACATACACGCACGCACACACGCGCACACTGTGATCCTAATCGCATAGCCAGGAGCCACAAACACAGATAAGGAGCGCGGGGCTCTTAATACATCAAAGCGAGCAGGACAATGGGCATGGAGCCCACTTAAACGACTTAATGATCCAGACTTTCACCCATTATTCCCTTCGCTCCTCTGTTTGTAATTGAAATAAACGCGACCGGAGGATGTTCCCCGTATAACTTGAGACGAGAATCATAGAAAACTCAACACATTCGTCGATGGCACTGCCCTCCTTGAGAGGAAGACGATAGATAGATGATAGCTATAAAAAAAAAACACAGACGACGTTTCGGGAAGTTGCCCTTCTTTCATAGCAGGGAGCGCACCCAGAGCGATGATCGCGTGAATACAGTTACAGTAATACCCCGGCTTACGTTTCAAGTTTCAAGTTTCATGTATTAGGTATAGCCCTGTGAGCCATTCGGCTCTTGAATCGGGTGCAACCGCAACAAACAAACAAACAAAAACATGAACAAGAAAACATATTAAAGTGACTATGTGCAAACAGAAAATCCAAGAAAAGACAGCAAAATATTGCAGAAAAAATCACCGTACACCAACCCTGTGCAAATATCGCAGTGGGATGCAAGCCAAACAACAACAACAACAACCACAAGACAACTTAGATTAAGGCCATCAGTCTAACTCTGTACTACAACAAACAAACATGGCCAACCCGAAAAACTTTTTATAAATCACCAAAATAAAGCGTTCCTGCAAAGGTGTCACGACGACGGATATCGAAACGACGTGAATCGAAGCGATCTGCAACGTCGCCGTGGGCAGTGGAGGCGAAGGCTGAGAGGCGACGGATAACGAGGACGGGCGGGTGATGCCGTCAGCGACGTGAGTGTGCGCTGTTGGGGCGACGCAATCAGGTCGCGGTGTTAACAAAGTGACGACGTATTTGCGGAACGACGTTGAAGAGGGAGACATCAATCGGGGAATGGCTGTATACACAGGGTGGTCCAAAGGTCAGGACAAATCGGGTGCTTATATTTATTCAAACAAATAACATCGGGTAATTTTAATTGTTTGACCAAATATTTTTAATCTGACTGCCGTTAACATGAATGGATGATGTGTGAATTATCTTTTGGAATTAATGCAGGATTTTTTTAAGATGACATACGTAATCTTTGAACGTCAATGAATTGTGGTGTGTCTCAATAAATAGAGTTTTTAAATTAATTAATCGAGTTTTATAATCGACACGTTTGAAGTGACCCCACAAATAGAAGAAAAATATATATTCAGAATGGTAATCGATCAAATATTAACATAAATAATAAACAATTGTATACAACATGCACAGTATACACACCATGGAACCCTGATATGGCTCTTCAACTTGAAGAATGTTTCCAGGTGAACAGTCTTACCCAAACAAATCATTCAAAAGTAAAAACTAAATGTTCGTCATATTTGTAGAATATGTAGTTTTGTACGACAACGCCGAGTTAGTATTGTGTACGTGTATGAATACGTTCTAGTGTGTATGCTTATGTATTGGTATACTATTAACTAACTAACAATTTATTAGCTTAGCAGGTAAGGCCCACTGAGCCACATAGCTCTTTTTCAGAAGCGACCTGGCCACAAATGATAGCCCAACGAAGTTGGATTATCACGTGGGAATTCACAGCAGCCAAACACTCTAAACGCGTGGTGTTGTTTCGCAATGTGGAGATAAAAACCGGAGGACCCGGAGAAAAATCCATGCGACCACAGGGAGAGAGAGAGAGAGAGACACGCAAACTTCAAATATACAGCAGCAGGCACCGGGGTCGTGATCGAACCCACGACCTCCTGCGCACCAAGCGATGTAGTTAACATCTCCTAGCCACCGTGATGACGATGAGAGAGAGAAAATCTACGCGACCACGGGGAAAGAGACACGAAAACTCAAAATATACAGGCGTCAGGGTCGGGATCCAACTCATGCCAGGCGAGGTGGTTAACATCTCCTAGCCACCTTGATGATGATGAGACAGAGAAAATCTATGCGACCACGGGGCAAGAGACATGCCAACTCCAAATATACAGGCGTCAGGGTCGGGATCGAACTAATGCCAGGCGAGGTGGATAACATCTCGCCAGCGTGGCTCCCACGCCCTGTTTGCGAGCCCCTATTAAGGGTCGGTGTGGCCAACACGAGAAGGGTGGTGTCACCAATACCACACTCGGACGCATTTGTCTCTCTGACTAAACGCACTTTGCCCCACGAGTCTAAGAAGAGTCGTTGTCGTTTCTACAACAATGTCTGTGCGTCATGTTTGTATACAAAAATGGCACACTTGTTCCAATCGTGCTGTAATAGTAAAATAAAGTTTTGCTGGCTGGCTGGCTGGAGGGAGGAACGGACGGACGTTCACGTCCAAAAAGATGTGCGGCTTTCTGGCAGGGTAAGAGACACAAGATGAAGGCGAAGCCCCTGCAATTGCTGGGCTCACGCCACTGCTGACGGAAGAACCCTCCCCCCACGAAGGCAAGCTCCGGAGTGTGCACCTCTCGGGGGTAATTTGGCCTACTCTTCCATGCGCGGCCTGCCAATCGACCGACTTACGTGAGCCCATTTATAACCGTTCCGATTTTCACTGCCGCGCCGGGAGATCGAAGCAAATTGTTTCAAGTCCAGTGCTCTAACCATCACACCACGGCAGCATTACCAATTAGACTCACACAAAGACAAAGATACCCCCGTGTAGCCTTAACACACTGTTGGGGCAAGTGCCGTTAGCGAGCAGCACCTACGAAGGCCGGCACGGCACACGAGGTGGTGGGTGGCCAGCACCACGCCCGACCGCCTTTGTCTCCCCCCCAGTGGCGATGTTGACACACTGCTGTGTCTCGAGACTCGTGCATACACGCGCACACAGACGACACCGCGAACTCGTAGCCACGCGCAGCCTCATACCCATCCCGTGTCACTGTTGGTATAGCCCGGAGTTTATGTGTGTTTAGCTCATGCAAGAGACCCAGCACATTTGTAAAAGTAGCACCGAAAAAAGCAACCAGGCCACGATTGTGTACTTGATGTTGTGAGCCATTCCAGGGCATCCAGGGTGGTAGTTGAGTGGGGAGTCTGTCCGCTTGCTCCACCAGTGTACCACGTGATGTACTGGGGTAGCTGAGTGGGGAGTGTGTCTGCCTGCTCCACCAGTGTACCACGTGATGTACTGGGGTAGTTGAGTGGGGAGTCTGTCCGCCTGCTCCACCAGTGCACCACGTGATGTACTGGGGTAGCTGAGTGGGGAGTCTGTCCGCCTGCTCCACCAGTGTACCACGTGATGTACTGGGGTAGCTGAGTGGGGAGTCTGTCTGCCTGCTCCACCAGTGTGTCACGTGATGTACTGGGGTAGCTGAGTGGGGAGTCTGTCCGCCTGCTCCACCAGTGTACCACGTGATGTACTGGGGTAGCTGAGTGGAGAGTCTGTCTGCTTGCTCCACCAGTGCACCACGTGATGTACTGGGGTAGCTGAGTGGGGAGTGTGTCTGCCTGCTCCACCAGTGCACCACGTGATGTACTGGGGTAGCTGAGTGGGGAGTCTGTCCGCCTGCTCCACCAGTGTACCACGTGATGTACTGGGGTAGCTGAGTGGGGAGTCTGTCTGCCTGCTCCACCAGTGTGTCACGTGATGTACTGGGGTAGCTGAGTGGGGAGTCTGTCCGCCTGCTCCACCAGTGTACCACGTGATGTACTGGGGTAGCTGAGTGGAGAGTCTGTCTGCTTGCTCCACCAGTGTACCACGTGATGTACTGGGGTAGCTGAGTGGGGAGTCTGTCTGCTTGCTCCACCAGTGCACCACGTGATGTACTGGGGTAGCTGAGTGGGGGGTCTGTCCGCTTGCTCCACCAGTGCACCACGTGATGTACTGGGGTAGCTGAGTGGGGAGTGTGTCTGCCTGCTCCACCAGTGCACCACGTGATGTACTGGGGTAGCTGAGTGGGGAGTCTGTCCGCTTGCTCCACCAGTGTACCACGTGATGTACTGGGGTAGCTGAGTGGGGAGTCTGTCCGCCTGCTCCACCAGTGCACCACGTGATGTACTGGGGTAGCTGAGTGGGGAGTCTGTCCGCTTGCTCCACCAGTGCACCACGTGATGTACTGGGTTAGCTGAGTGGGGAGTCTGTCCGCTTGCTCCACCAGTGTACCACGTGATGTACTGGGTTAGCTGAGTGGGTAGTCTGTCTGCTTGCTCCACCAGTGCACCACGTGATGTACTGGGGTAGCTGAGTGGGGAGTCTGTCCGCCTGCTCCACCAGTGTACCACGTGATGTACTGGGGTAGCTGAGTGGGGAGTCTGTCAGCCTGCTCCACCAGTGTACCACGTGATGTACTGGGTTAGCTGAGTAGGGAGTCTGTCCGCTTGCTCCACCAGTGCACCACGTGATGTACTGGGGTAGCTGAGTGGGGAGTCTGTCCGCTTGCTCCACCAGTGCACCATTTGGTGTACTGGGTTAGCTGAGTGGGTAGTCTGTCTGCTTGCTCCACCAGTGTGCCGCGTGTTGTTTTGGGCAATCATCGTTTGGTGTACGCTTGAGGGTTTGTACCGCGCCGCGTTCTCAGTGTCGCGGAGTCCGTGATCTTCCGTTAATGGGGGAAATATTCCCACCTTCTTTCACGTCTTGTTGTTGTCTGTACCGTATGTGCTGTATGTTTGTTGAACTTTTTTTTTGCACCGTGCGTAGCCAACCACGCTAATCGGAGGTGCCGAGCGAAGGGCAATAAACTAAACCCCAAAAGCAGGTCTGAATAAATGAGTTATAAATTAGTTAATAATACCTCCGTGACTTTACCGAAATAACCAAAGAGGATGGATTCCTGCAGTCACGAAAGCTTCGAATCAAGAATAAACGAGTTTTCAATCTCGACGACTTAAAAGTGCGTAGCTCCAGCGGCTTCCCAATAGCGGATGGAAGAGCGTTCCAGACGGCCGCAGAAGCGCATCTGAAAGCGCGTGAAGCAGTGACCGTCTGTATAAGAATAGGTTTCACCCTTTCTGGCAATAAAACAAAGATGTTCAGACACCAAACAGAAACCTTTTTGCAATGAATCATGTCTGCATGCAGTGAACACGCAAACAAAACATGCTCTGGCAATATACGCCATTGCCTTCGAGACTGATTGGTCTACACTGGCGACAATGTTCTTTAGGCCCCGAGTCTCAACCAGTGTCAGACGAGAGAACAACGCCCAAGAGGCGAACGGCCAGGAAAGGCTCAAACCTATTCTCACACTTTGATACTGGCAAGGAAGGCGCCACGCAGTGGCACAGTTTAATTGGCCAGCCAAAGTCCGCGGCCTTTGCAGAGAGAACCCAGGGGCTGTTTCCTTCGTCGGGTCGATGCAAACAGAGGAACGTTGCCAAGTGAACTGGCGAGTTTTAGCGTCACAAAAGTGAAAACCACAACAACGATTTTGTCGGAGCACGTGCCGGGTGAATTGATGCGTCGCAAGATCGTGATAGGTTGGCGGCGGCTGGTGAGAGGCCTTCATCCAGCGGTGGATCGATCGTGATGGTGTTTTATTCGGAGGCCTGTGAATGTCAGAGTTGCACGCACGGGGATAGACCTCCCGACGCAGTGAGGCCCACCTTGACAGCTGTGCCATCCTCAACCCAATGACGGAGGGCAGAGAAGCGACGCTCGCAATCACAATCGGAATGTTTATTCAAACTGGAGGAATCCGATGGGCTATGAAGCTCTTTTTCACAACAACGAGTCGAGCGCCGGGCGGATAAACCGCAAAAAGTTGGCGTAGCGGTGGAGCACAGCCCGGTGCATCTGCAAGTCATCTCAGGCGGTCAACCCCATGGCACCTGGATCTGTCCCGTGACCACCTCCTACCAAAAGACCTTCGATAAAAAAAATTGTCGGCATTTATACCTACACACCCTACATACAATAGAATCAGCAGTATCTACATACTTACACACCCTACATACAATAGAATCAACAGTATCTACATGCCTACACACCCTACATACAATAGAATCAGCAGTATCTACATACTTACACACCCTACATACAATAGAATCAGCAGTATCTACATGCCTACACACCCTACATACAATAGAATCAGCAGTATCTACATACCTACACACCCTACATGCAATAGAACTAGCAGTATCTACATGCCTACACGCCCTACATACAATAGAATCAGCAGTATCTACATGCCTACACACCCTACATACAATAGAATCAGCAGTATCTACATACCTACACACCCTACATGCAATAGAACCAGCAGTATCTACATGCCTACACGCCCTACATACAATAGAACCAGCAGTCTCTACATGCCTACACACCCTACATACAATAGAACCAGCAGTATCTACATGCCTACACACCCTACATACAATAGAACCAGCAGTATCTACATGCCTACACACCCTACATACAATAGAACCAGCAGTATCTACATGCCTACACACCCTACATACAATAGAACCAGCAGTATCTACATGCCTACACACCCTACATACAATAGAACTAGCAGTATCTACATGCCTACACGCCCTACATACAATAGAACCAGCAGTATCTACATGCCTACACGCCCTAACATACAATAGAATCAGTAGCACACATTGGTGGGGGGGGGGGGACATCAGTGGGGGCGGACGGGCGAGTCACCGAGGGCCGAGATCCCCTCCGCACGAGCTCGAGTCAGAGGCCCGTGGGCCTCCGACAAATGTTCGAGTCTAACAAACAGATCCTTCTTCACGTTACGTCCCGGTTCGCAATCAAAGCGGACCGCTCTCTCCTTTGATGTGGGCTTGAGGTCACATGCTAAGGACCGTGGGGGTGGGGGGGGTAGGTTCAGGTGAGACTCTGGTCAGCGGTCCGGAATGATAGGCGACGCTTTGTAATTGGGTCGTGTGCTCGAGTTGAGCTTGCACGAGTCATCGTCGTTAGCGGTGCGCATGTCACTTCAAAGCGGCACGGCCTTCATGAAGAGACCGACTCACGTGCGGTGGAGAAACTGAGAGATTGCCTCCTAACCCGCCCACTCCCGTCATCTCGAGGCAGCGGAATGTGCTGTTTGCGAGCGCC